>NC_091826.1:108294307-108426807 GCF_038994185.2 Dermacentor albipictus
GAAATTTTATCGAAACTCGTACAGAAGTACCTATCAGTCGCATCGTGCCCTACACCACCTTCCCCTGACTACGAAGGCTCCGAGAACCCTGAGCTCGACGCAGAATTCGGGATTGAGGAGATCAGGCAGGCGCTCCACGCCCTCAACGGCAGATCGGCTCCGGGTCCGGACAAGATCACAAACAAAGCTCTACGGAATCTGGACGAGAAGTCCATCGAATACCTAACGGACATCATTAACCAAGCGTGGAGCAGTGGTAAAGTCCCGGAAATGTGGAAATCTGCCAACACCAGTCTCATCCCCAAGCCAGGCAAGCCGCCCAGCCTCGATAACCTCCGCCCAATTTCGCTCACATCGTGCGTGGGGAAAGTTGCTGAGCACGCAATCCTAAACAGGCTTTCACGCTACCTGGAGGACCACGACATTTACCCACACAACATGATCGGCTTCACGGTCGGACTCTCGACGCAGGACGCGATGAAGCTCATCAAGCATCACATTATTGACTGTAATACGCGGGACACGAGAGCCATACTAGGTCTAGATCTCGAAAAGGCATTTGATAACATTCTTCACTCGTGCGTTTTAAACACAATCTCGAGCCTAAACCTGGGGAAGCACTTTCATTCCTACACGAGATCTTTCCTGTCAGACAGAGAAGCCACCCTTAAGATCGGGGACCTGACTTCAGACATGATTAAGCTGGGATCTAAAGGGACGCCACAAGGGTCAGTGATATCCCCAACCCTCTTTAACCTAGTCATGATCGGTCTATCCCGGACACTCTCTGCTATTGACGGTATCAGTCATACCATATACGCAGATGACGTTACCATCTGGTGTACGGGAGGTAGTGACGGACAGGTAGAGACGGCCCTGCAAGAGGCGGTTGATGCTACCGAGAGATACCTCGAGTCCACAGGCCTTCGGTGCTCACCGCACAAGTCGGAACTGCTACTTTATCGACCCAAGCGCAGAGGCCCGAAACCAAAGGGATGGAAGCCACTCGCCGAATGCGACATAAAACTGCGCACAAAAGACGGAGGCTATATTCCGAGGGTGGATGCTATCCAGATTCTCGGCATGATGGTAGAGTCGAGTGGTTCAAACAACCAGACAGTGCTGCGACTCACTAAGAAGACGGACAATGCCATCAGACTAATCAGAAGAGTGGCCAACCGGCAGCAAGGCCTCGGAGAAGATAACCTCGTGAGATTGGTACATGCGTTCGTAATGTGTCATTTCACTTACGTCGCGGCCATGCACAACTGGCAAAGATCGGAAAGGGATAAGCTCAATGCATTAATCAGGAAGGCAATCAAGAGAGCTGTCGGCCTCCCCGTACACTCTCCCACGGAGCGCTTACTTCAACTTGGCATGCATAACACGCTAGAGGAAATAGCGGAAGCACAGGAGAGGGCCCAGTTCATCAGGCTATCTACCACACAAGCTGGAAGGCACATCTTACAGGAGCTGGGCGTTCCTTCCAGAGTAATCAAAACAAAGTTCTGCAGCATCCCTCGAGAGCAGCGGGACCGCATCACTGTCGCGCCTATCCCACGAAACGTCCATCCAGAACACAACGTGGGAAGACGTCGGGCACGCGCGAAGGCTCTCCTGGAAAAGGCTCGTGAACGGGCTTCGCAGAACAGTTTCGTAGACGCAGCGTGCTACGCCGACGGACAGGCCTTCGCTGTAGTTAGCGTAAATCATGAAAGCCAAATAACGAACGCAATCTCGATTCGGACGACGTCCTCTGAAATCGCAGAGCAGGCGATGACCTTATTGGACAACAAGAGGACATCAATCTACAGTGACTCCATATCAGCTGTTAGGGCAATTGCCAAAGGAACCATATCCGAGCTGGCCCTAGGGATATTAGGAAGCAAAGAAATCAAGCCACACACATTGATCTGGTTTCCAGCTCACATGGGACAGATCGAGGGTGCCCCGCCCAACCTCAACGAGTCGGCACACGGAGCTGCGCGAGGGATCATCAACCGCGTAGCTACCGGGCAGCGTGACGCCGGGGGTACTGACAATCGGGACTCTCCTTCCTCGTACACCGAAATTACCAAGCACTTTTACTTGGCTCGGAGGATCTACCCCCTCCCACATTGCAAACTCAATAGACCTCAGGCTTTGACAATAAGGCTTCTACAGACGGGGGCATACCCAAACCCCCTACTTCTTCACAAGATGTACCTCGAAATTCAGACGACAAATGCATGTGCACTATGCAATGACTTGGCGAACTTACCTCACATGCTCTGGCGATGCCCCGCGTTACGCAGTGATGAAAGTAACACTTCTTCACGCTGGGATGCTGTCCTACACAGCCCCAACCTCGAAGAACAGTTATGGGCTGTCCAACGGGCCCGCGACGCAGCGGAGAGGCTCGGCCTCTCTGTCCCGACGTGGGAGCGGCCCGCTGCGCGCTAGGGCGCGCCCTAAATGACCCTAATAAAGTTTTTCATCCATCCATCCATCCGTGCCATCTCCGCATATTTGCAGCTGTACAAGATTTGCAAAGACTCCGAGATTCGCAACGGGCGAGAAGTCTCGGAGGTTACGTAGAACGGAGAGGCGGCAGCCGCCGCTACCTTCTGGCTGACCCCGCGTCGGTTAGATTTTTTTCCGATTTTGCCTTCTCTCACCGTTCTCTCCGTTTCGGAGGCAATACAGCCTTGTGTGTAGGCAGTAGGCGCGTTTCTCTGGCCGTGTGCCAGGCGAGCGTAGTTCGAATTATCCGTGAGGGAACCTTCTCGCGTTCGAATTAACGGACTTTTTTATACATAGACTTCTGTGGAGCTTGGCCGGACCAAATCGTACAGTTCGAATTATCCATAAATTCGAATTATTGAAGTTCGAATTAACGAGCTTTCAGTGTATTTGAAAAATTTCGACTAGATTTGCAATGGGCCTTACCACTTTTTTAAGATATTCGCTGTACATTTTATTAACCCCTCCCTTCTGTTTTCTTTTTCAATAAAATAAACACTACTGCTTACTATTCAAACTGAATTGTCAATTTCTTATTTTTTAACATGCTTACTAGAGAGTGACAACATTGGGTGACATGGTGTTAGCTTGTGTTGACATAAAGCAAAGTTCTGTGTCACTCAAGGTATTTTGCAAAGGCATTTGGGGAAAACCTGGAAAACTCGATGAGTTCAGAAATGTCACCTTGGTAGACACCCTAGACTGCCTGCTTGCACATGTGCCTATGTTTCAGATTCTACCTGACCTGCCTCTAAACCAACAGCACAACCCCTGCATGCTGCCTTTCTCTAAAAAGTAGACATGCACCCTTTTTTATTTTTTATTTTGACCTCCCTTCCCTTTATTTTTGTGGACATTTTGACTTCCCTTATGGCAGTCTCTGCACTGAATTATTTTTCTCTTTCTCCATAGAGGGAATGGGGGAGGGGAGGAGAGTGAGCTATGCATATATAAATAAAAAATGTGTAAAGGAAAGCAGTTGCTGCCCTGACGAAGGCAAGTCTCCTTGCTAAACATTGTCTTCAGCAACATTGCTTGTTCACCACTGTTGACTCTTCAACCCGCCATCGTGCTGTGAACACCTCTCTTGTTTTGGATGCAGTATTTGCAGCGTGATGTGTGGAAAATATGTGGATGCTCATATGTGTGCGGGCCACTAAAGAAATTGCTGCGAGTTAACTTCCATGAGTCGTGACACTTTTGCAGTTTTTGTGCAGTAGCTTTGCTTGTCATGCAGTTGGAATATTACAGGAGCTTTGGAAACTTTACATACCTTTACTGACATTGTTTGTACATGTGTGACTTTGTACTTGTCTTGTTGAAGCATCCCTTGTCAACTATATGGAAAGATTGAATAAGCATAGTAATGCGCTTAACTTCAGTACAGTGCCAAATTTAAGGTGCCAAATTTAAGGCACTTTTCAAAACTTGAAAAGAAAAAAAAAAGAAAAGAAAGCTGGACATTGAAGCGTCACTTTTGTGGCTTGCTTCTGACAGGGCGTACATTCTTTTTTAGGAGCTTCATTGGAATGAGTTCCTATATTAAAATGAATATTTGTTTCTTTACAGTGAAGGCAAAAGTACACTAAAGACTCTTTGCAATGGCATCTTTGCATTTGTACACTGCTTTTTGTTCTTTTTTTATTGTATTGTGCTGAAAAATATTGGATGCTTCTGTTAATCGTCACTGCAGTAGCTGTCCTTGTATCTGCCTTTGATATTTAAAAAGCACTGAAGCCGCAGTGTTTATTGCAGAAATGTATAAAAGTGAGGCACTTAAAGGCCAACTGCAACCAAATTTCACTATGCTAAATTGGTTATACGCAGTATGGGGTCATTCGATGTTAAACAAGCTAGTTTTTCTTGCTTCAATTTCAGCTGAAAACACTCTCATGCATTTATGGCACTGTGAAACACTATATCACTGTTTATTTTCGTTAAAAATTATCCTATTTTGGTGTACTTTTATAAATGTATTCATTTTAATTTATTTTTAAGGGGGAAATATCAGTTTTCTTACAAATACGAATCATTTAGTTCTGTTTGATAAGGGTTTCTAGCATCTGGCTCATTCGACACGAGACGTCCCAGACCTCAAAAGTGACCATTGCAAATTATTTTAGGAAACATCAGGGTTGTTTGTGACTGTGTGAATGAGGATTCACTGAAGTAATTTTCACACACACAAAAAAAAAAATTAGGGGGTGACCTTTTTGGGGACACATTTACCAGCTATACTGCTCATTAGCATTGTTTTTGGGAGTATGCCAGAAAATAAATATTCCAGCAGTTTTTACTACAGGTGTGACATGCTGCCAGCTGAGTTGAAGAGCTAATGACAAGGGCAGTAGCAAAGGGTGCTTATGTCTGCAAAAACATTTAATGAAGAATACTTTGGTGAAACCTCTTTCACACGATAGCCAACTTGCCCAATTTTTTCCAAAAGAATCGGTGATGGTCACTTTTAGAATCTGGGATGTTTCACGTGAAATGACCCCTCTCGGTGTCGATCTGGTCACCTAGGTAAGTTGTGTTTTAAGATTGAAATACAATCGAGGCCTGCAATAACAAAAGCTTGAGACAAAGAAATTCTTGCAATGATGATCCCCATAGGATTCATTGCATGTCGTGTATACCACAAAAAAAGCCACTAATCTGCAGAACTATGCTTCTCTCTAAACTGAACCTCTTATTTAATGCAGCCGGAAAAAATGTGCACAGCAACCTTGTTGAGTTGTTTTTTTTAGCAATCACCCCCAACGTACCAGCCTTATCACTGCAGTGTCATAAAATTTTGCTGCCTTGTGGTGTCTCGATAATGTCGATTACAGTAAGTCTGGCGTTTGGACACCATCCTTATGATGGAACTAAATAAAATGTCTTACGTTTCTCAAACCTCATACTTAGCGTCATACTATTTACGCGCAAGAAGCATTTGGCAGAGTTTCTACAAATTTAATTCCTGTGAGTACTTCTCCCGAAGCAGTGTGCTTTTTGTTGTTTCTTTAATAACTGCATGGCTGATGGATGCGAGTTATTGAGTGTAGTGGTTGAACAAGGTATGTCTCAGCGTGTAGACAATGTTTTTTGTTAGATAGGTTCCTTTGTTCAAAACATGGCTGCAGCTCGAGACACTTCTGGTTCAACCACTGGTCATTATTTCAAGTTTTCATTTCCTTGTAAGCCTCTCCCTTTGAGCAATCGCAAACTAAGCCAAGAATCAGTTCTTATGAACTTGTGTCTTGTTTGGAATTTCAGTGAACCTTGTATTTGGCTGTTCTTTCAGTTGTAAGGCCAACTGCAAATTTTTGCTGTTATCTGAATTGGAAACAACTGTTGCTTCTTCCTGTGCACATTCAATACTGGCATGCACCAGTGGGCCACCATGAGGAGTGAAACTGTGTCGATTTTATTCGTAGGTGCTCCTCATCGGTTGTGTTGTACTGTTCCTCTTCAAAAAGTACTGTTTTCCACCTTAATTTTGTGCTTGTTAGAAAGTATATGATTGAGAAGTGCTCACAATCCTTACTGCCAGTTACGTGATATGTAGTGTTCAAGGGTGTTCCTAAATTTTGTTGATATATATCACTGGTGGACCTGAATCCTCGGCTGCTGGGGCATGCTGGCTAAGAATACTCAGCGCGCAGCAAGCCCCCCCCCCCCCCCCCCCCCTCTCCTGGCCTTGATATTGTATTTTTCGATGAGGGCTCTCCCTTGGAGGTTATGTGGATCCTCTCCTGCATTCATGCTGTTTGCCGTCGAAAGCCAAGAACTACTAGGAGCGCTTATCAGCAGTGTTGCCATGCTTTTTTGACCTCATGTAGGACAAAAAGATTAAATGTTTAAACGAGACACTGCGGAAACATAGCAACAATGGGTGTAATTGCTCCTTCACAGTTAGCACCTTTCCACTGCAAACAGCACTAATGTAAACCGCTAGTGAAAGCAACAACTACCATTGACAGGGGCCCAGGGGAGATGTGAAAACTGATCAAGGCAGGAGAAACAATGAGACTATGTGAACATGGCTGAGAATGAGCTCTGCTATCTTTTATGTGTGCAATACATTGCAGTCACTGGGCGTCCTGCATTGATCTGGTTGCTTACATCGCTGATTTTTTTTAGTTTCTTTTGTTTTGTCTCAATTCGTTTTATTATGCACAACATAAGATACTGCATACCTATATTGTGCTCAATTAATAATAAAATTTAACGGTTCTTCACCACAGGTCTGAGTGTACCTGTGGTTTTTCCATATTATTGCTCATATATTTACCTTAATCCAGAATGAATATGTTCTGAACTTTATTGATTAAAATAATTCTTTCATTAGTCTTGGCTGTTTAACCACTAAACTGCTAATTCCAGGTACTCGTAAAGGTAATCACAAAACACAGGAGCTATTCACAGAGGCTTCATTTTGCACTGTATCTGTTATGGAAAAAAAAAAACCAAGCTGCTTAGTCATTTCAGCATGTGCAGCTTACTTTAGGACTAATGAGTGGTTTTGTGGTTCTCATTGTCATCAGTATTATTTGTTATATAACCAGATTGAGAACTACTTCTCTAAAAAAAATAAAGTACAACAGGGTAAAAGCTAATGTTTCCAAATAGTGACACGGTGTAAAAATCTGGGGCACTAAATAACAGCTTTTCCAAAAGCAAAAGCTGACAGTAACCTGCATGCTACCGTAAAGCTGTAAAAGCAGCTTGTACAGGTTCTTAAAAAAATCTACAACTGAAAAATATACCTTTTTCGATTGATTGAACATAGTTCGACTACATGATTTGTCTCCATCAGTAAGCTAATGAGATGTGGAAGGGGCTTCAAATGCAATAGTAAATTGATTGAAAAAATGTGCAGGAATAAATATTCATTAGGTTGTTGAGTTATTGAGTGTGTCCAGGTAGGTGGCACTCTTACCTTTTGCAATTGTGCCTCCACTCTGTGTAGTCGTTTAAAACCCATTTGACAGTGAAAAATGTTTAGCATTCCTTATAGAAACTGCTTTGAAGTCATTGTCAAGTCATTGTCAAAGAAAGTGTGCAGTTCACTTTCACTTATTCGGCACTGGTGGGACTGTGGAACTTTAATTTTCTGCAAGTTCAAATTAAAGTTAATCAGTTTTAGGGCCCCCTTTTGAGGCTTTTGAATACAGTTGAATGAAATGGTGAGTTGTATTATCCGGCATCAAGTTAATGGAAGTCTACTGCATTCTTTTTCTTGCTTGCAGTGCATTTATTTTCTGCTGAACGAAATTTTCATTTTTTTATTAATCAGGCTTTCCTTTAACTTATTTGCATTTCTTTTATTGCAGGAGCCCACGGCATGTTTGTTGCTGAATGTGCGGTCGCCTTGTCGAATCTTGGACACGGTAGCTGCATTGTGACAGGAGCCAAATGCCAAATGATGTACTTTGATTTAGATGCATGATAAAGGGCTTGAGGAGGCCAGAACTAGATTGGGACCTGCCACCCAAAGTATTCCTTTTAGCCCATTATGCAACTTTTGGATGTCAAGCCCCACCTGTAATGTACTCGTAGTATGCTGGTGTAGGAAGCAAGCACCATCATGGTATTACGGCCTAGCCTGCAAAGTGTAAAAGAAAATCCAAGGCATTGAAATTCCTCTTAGTTTGGTGTTCATCAGCTCTTTCTTACTAATGTATGCCATTTTATTCGTTGCTTACTTAACAGTATTGAGAAAACTTAGGACACGAGGTGCTTGTTGTTTTAGTTCCTCAGCGACATCTGTGGTGAAGAGGTTCTTCGGCGTCTCTTTTATGTGCTGTTTTTGAGTGATCAGGTCATACGCCATATCACTTTTTAGTGTGGTCACGTTTTCAGACTTTCTGAAGCTTGCCCAGTGCACGAACTCTTGGCATTTGTGTCGTGCACGGGCACTAAGTGTACGAGGCTTGTTCAGTAAAGACAGAGACTGAATTATTGAAATTTTTTCACCGGCAGTTCTATCCATTTCTACATGCTTCCCAGAAAGCTAAATGCATGTTCTGCCATTTCTACCAAGCCTAGATAACATGAGTGAAGCCAAATTTGACAACTTCAAAATTGCCTCCATTGTTTTAACTACACCTTGTTCCATTTCAAAGCCATTTATTTATTTATTTATTTATTTATTTATTTATTTATTTATTTATTTATTCATTTGTTCATACTGCAGCCCGTTAGGGCTATGGCAAGTGTGGGTGTACATGCGAGGAAAGCTGATTATGATATGCAGAAACAAGAACATAGAAATATAAAAATTTGAAGGAACTATACATCAGCAATAGCATTTAAAAATTGTGAAATGGGTAACAAATGAACTTGGCAGGCAACAAATTCCACTTTTCAATCATGCGGGAGAAAAAAATGTCTTTGAAAGTGTTAGTGTGTGTATGGAGTGGTCTGATGTTAGAGGCATGATAAGCTCTAGATGAAGTTGGGCAAACGGGCATTAAAAAGGGGGGATCTGATAGGTGACAAAGAGAGTTCTTAAAGTAATAGAAAATCTTTAGAGATTCTATGTGCCGTCGTCTAGAAAGAAACTGGAGGTTTAATTCTGCAAGAACAGCTGACGGTGAAAAGTCTCAGTCGAAGCGACGGTAAACAAAACTAATAGTCTTCCTCTGGACTGATTCAATACAATTAATTTCACATTGTTTATATGGGTTCCATACGGAGGAAGCATATTCTAAAATTGGGGGAATCAGTGTTTTGTATGCTACTAATTTAGTGTCCCTCAGAGGAGCAGACAACGTCCGGCAGATGTAACCAAGTTTCTTTAATGCTTTGCTACAAATGTAACCTATATGTTTAGACCAAGACAAGGTGGGTGTAAAAATGACGCCTAAATATTTGTATTGAAAAACTCGTGTTAGTGGTACACCGTTGCATATATAATCATTACACACGGACATGTGTCTGTTAGCAAAAGACATTGTAACAGCTTTATCAAAATTTATGCTCATTTTCCAAGTAGCACACCTGTCACAAAATGAAACAAAGGCATCTTTAAGGCACTGATGATCAGCAAGTGGGTCAACTGGGCTGTACATAACATAATAATCTGCATAGAGGCGTATTTTTGAAGTAACGTGGTCTGGAAGGTTGTTAATAAACAATAAAGATAGTAGAGGACCAAGTACGGATCCCTGTAGGACTCCTGAGGTCACGTCGACTACAGACGAATCCGCAGAATCATAGCATACTAATTGGGAACGCAAAGAAAGGAAACTGGAAATCCAAGACACTAACTGAGGGTTATTTTGAATATTATGGAGTTTCAAAATCAATTTAGAGTGTAGTACTGTGTTGAAAGCTTTGGTAAAGTCAATGAAAATGGTGTCAATCTCATTACCTAAGTCGATGTAATGGGATAGGTCATGAGTGAACTTTGTAAGTTGGGTTACAGTACTAAAACCACACCTGAAGCCGTGCTGAAAGCTGTTCAATAGATTATTATTTTCAAGGAACAGTATTATATGTTTATAGATTATGTGTTCTAGTATTTTACATGAGGTTGCAGTTAAAGAAATAGGCCTATAGTTAGATAAAAGCTGTCTCTCACCAGATATATGTAAAGGTAGTACTTTAGCTCTTTTCCAGGAAGAATGCACAATGCCACTATTAAGGGACTTCTGACATATAATGAACAGATATTTAGATGTCCATAGCGAGAATCGTACTAAAAAGGAATTCAGAATACCATCAGGGCCGGCTGGTTTTTTAGTATCTGTTTTAGTAGTAGCCATGTCCCTTCTTACCCTGAGGTACATAAAGAAGCTCGAGTGTGCCGCTATGAGCTGTAAAATGGGCAGCAGCATTGTTGCAATGCTTTGAAAAACTGAAAAAAAAGGGATATTGCTTTGACATGGAACAAGACATGGAACCAGGGGTAGTTCACATATTGGAGGGGATGTTAAGAAGGTATCAAAAGGTGTCTTCACTCATGTTGTCTAGGCTTGATTGAAATGGTGGGACATGTGCATTTAGCTTTCCGGGAAACACATGGAAATGTATAAAGGTGCCTATGTACAAATTTCAGTAATTAAGATTTCGGAACACCGACCCTCATATTGTTTTTTTTTCGTGGCTTTGATGGGCATTTTTAAAGAAACCCCTGAATTGTTCTACACAGATTCTGGTTACACAAGCCTGAGAGTCGCGATGTTTCTGTAAATATAGGGGATAAAGCAGTCTTACAATCACAGGCTCAGAAACATGTGCAAATGCCTTTTTTTATGACTGCATGTTTGCTCTTTGAATTTCTTTGAATTACATTCTCAGTGGGCTGTTTATCACTGAATATTCACATCTTGTTGTCGATGTCCTGCATATTCATTGTAACAAGTTATGATATTTTTATAAATGCCAAGGTTTGATACAAGAACATTGCAAAATTGGTATAAATATCAGTAAAATATTTTCAGTGTAAGTGAGCTATCTAGCTTTAGTATGGCAAGCGTTTTTGAGTTACAGTGAATATAAATATAATTGAGCTACTTGATGTTTACTCCTTGTTGCTTCCTGCTTTGCTTTTTGCGTGTCATTTCTCTCTCTTTATCATACCTGTGCTTTTTGGAAATGATGCAGAGAATGTTTTGGAATCAACGGGCCACCAGGTTTTAAAGCGAAGTGATCACTTTATCCACATGTGATTTTCTGTGACCCATTGAAGCAGTTGCTGCCACAAGGTGCCTAGGAAAGATGGTTCTGTGACACTTGCTTTCTTACTTTTAGGTGATCTATGCACTGAGTGCAGCAAGTGTTCCCTTCTCATGCCTGAAAGAATGCAGTTCCAATACCAGTAGGATTCCTATGGGCATAAGAATGCTGGTTTTTGTGCCTTCTCCCTCAGCATTATGTTATTGCTAGAGCACTTCCATGTTTCACTTTGTGTGGATTGTGGCACTTTCAAATCTCCAGCTTGTCAATCGTTTGTGTAAAGAGTTCTGATATTGTAGTGCTTGCAAACCAGATCTTCAAGGTGATATTTATGGTTTGTTGTATGGTTGATGCAGTCATGGCTGAATGTGAATTCACTGTGCACGTGAAGGACGAATATCACGGCCTGTGCGAGATTGACTGCATGGAAATTGCGCTTTCTGACTGCTCCAGGAATGGTATGCAATAATTTGTCTTTCTCTCTTTGTACAGTTGATCTGTTCAATTTTACCTGTGCCAGCAATGGATCTGTGCACCTTGCCTAATATGATCGCGCCTGTGTAGGGAGCACTGCATCAATTGAACTTGTTCGTCACAGGTGGCAGCAGTGTGCCATTGGTAGAATAATTCCAGATAAAATATTGGCAGGACACTGGTGCAACATTGCAAACCACTGTGATCGATGTATTTAGCATGCAGAAAAGAATCTGTACTTATGTGCGTTGCTGCTCTAATAATAAACCGAAATTTAGCACTTGCCAGTCAAAAACCAAGCAACTCTGTAGCAAAGAACAGTTTTTATTTTATTATTTTATTCCTAAAACACTGTTGTGTTTCATCACCTCTGGCTTGTAGCCAGTGTTGGCTCAACGTGTTGCAAGTAATGGTATTACTGGTAATGTGTTACTTTTTTCGGTAAATTAGTAACATATTTGTTACCTTTTCTGAACTGTAACAGGTAGCATACATTACCATTTGTTAGGGTGTTTCTTGGCCAGAACTGGCCCTTGTGCCATTAATATCTAATAATCAATCAAGCAACCTTTTTAGTAATGTGAAGGGTCATATTACTGGCTACATGTTATTCCACTACTTTCCCCCACTCCTAACAAAGTACAGAAACCTGAGAATTGTCTGCTAATGGGTAGGCATTCTTTCACTCGACTGTTACTTTGATTTTGCTTACTTGCTTTTTCTAGCTTACGCATGCCTACCCATCGCTTTTCAGGTGCCAAAGAAATGAAATCCGTGTACTGAAAAGTGTGGATATCAGTTGCCAGGAAGCTGCATGGCCCCTTGAGAGCACTTGTATCAAATGAGTCAGAACGCAGTCACAATCGGTTTCACCACAGTTGTTTTTCCCCCCTGTATTAATTTTTTTTGCCTTTTTTATTTGACCTTGACATGGCAATGTAACCAAAATTTAATTTTTTTCTTTGTTGACGTCACTAATAATTTATTATTATTATTATTAATGTTATTATTATTATTATTATTACCGTCATCATCATCATCATATATACCAATCGGATATTTTTATACTCGGCAGCACCACAGCAGGCTTTTCTGCACTCACATCTATAATGCGGGAAAGTAAGCGTTCAAGGCGGCCTGGCGGGAATGGTTTTCTGTCTGATCAATTTTTTTTTTTTTTCAATTGTTCCTTATTGCTTAGAAAGCTACCAATAATCTACATTTACACTATCATACTGAATAAATGTTCTAACTTTGCAGATTATGCATCTTTGTGCAGATACAAGGTATTACACTTTTCGCTTGAGAGGCAGGTTTTGCTGGGTTACTCGCCAAAGAATGCTTATGCATTAAAAAGTTGTAGAGCACATGGGAGTCGTGTGGCATGAATGAAAAATGTATGAACCCTCTCGATAGCCTCTCTTGGCTCAGATGCGTTCCTTAAGACGTTTCCTTGACAATGCAAGCAGCAGTCCTTTAATTAAAAGAAATGTACAGAGTATCCATTAAACTTTTAAGACGTGCACGCCACTCCCGTATAACCACTCCCGTTTTATTTCTGTCTCACATGCACATGTGCAGGCACATCTATGAACTAAATACTGAATCAGCTCCAAAATTGGTGCGTGTATGTGTGAGAGGATCAGAAAGGTTAAGATTTGTGAGTATCACTTCATTACCAACTTCCAGCAACAAAGAAGATTTTTGAGTACCTAGACATTTTATGTAACCTCTTTAGGACAACTTGAACTGTCACTTCTTGTTGCCAACTCAGCTTTCTAGGTGCCTTTTGGTGCAATGTAACGTTGCTCTGAGTGAGCTCAAAAAATTTTTTTTACCAGTTCACCAGCCCTTTCTGGAACTGAACACAGCTATTGTATCCTGTCCATCTGCTGAGAGCTTATTTATTCAGTCTAGGCACAGACATACCATATTTGCACAATTCTACTGTGCCACCAATTGTAACGAGCAGGTGTATTACCACCCAAATATCCAACAAAATAACTTGGTGCCAATGCTATCGTGCAGATCAAATAGCAAAACCTGGTTCAGCGTATACCATGTTGAACCGATATTATAAAACATACAAAGGCACACAGACATCCACACAGCTGAATCTTAGCGGCTAGTGGATGTCAGAGTCTGGCGATACCTCCTTTTCGCTGTCTACTGACCATAGAAAGTCATCTTCAGTTCCATTTAATGCATTGTCTGCAACCGCTGTCTGTGGGAGGGCATCCAATTCACCATGGACCCACCTCGCAATGTCTTCGAGTGCCGCTTTCTTCAGGCAATTTGTTCTATGGCACTGTGGCTAGCTACCTTGCATTGAGAATAAGTTACGATTGTAAGGCGCATGCAAATTTGGACACGCCTTTTATTAAAAAAAAGTGTGCATTAGAATTAAAGCTGTCCGATGGAAATTTTGAAATTGCTATTGCTTGAGTTCAACAGCAGGTTGTATTTGTTGGAATGCTGTTCATTTAATACTTTAGGCACTTTTAATAAATTTTTATTCTGTCTACAACTGTGAGATGGCATTCCTAGTTAATCCTGAGTGAGGCAAGGCTGACTGAAGTACGTTAGAATAAGAATAAAATTCTATTATTATCACATGTGGTCATTACATGTGAAATACCAGAAGAGGCTTCATAGTGAGACTGAATTGGGACCTCCTGTGGAAAGTCAACATTAAAGTTGTGCATGCTTAGAAACACAAAACTATACAATGTGCAGAAATACAAAGATGCATCTAATAATAATATTGAATGCACAATAAAAAATAACATGTTTCTAAATCATGCACATGCAGGATCCTAAATAAATGAAAAATTCGCATTAGTGCACAGTTTAAGTGCATATTTGCATTGGTTGTACATATGTAAAAAAGAAAAGCTGCATGATGGAACAGAATAATAATTTGATTTATACACATAAAAGATGTTTTAGTTCTTGAATAAATCTGTGTGCTTTTTGAAGCTTAACATGTTCGCTGTGGCACAATTTTCATGCGTTGTGACCCACCAGTGGGTCGCACTGCTCTGTGTCTTTCTCAGACTCTAAAGAGATGGCGCTACCACCTTAGCTGCTTACATTTGGTGTCTCCACATGAAAAATGTGAAGTTATTTTTGGCCTTTATCGTGTGCTCCTGTGGTGAACCACAAAGTGTTAGCCATCAGAAAACAGAGGAAGTCAGCTTTCCTTTTATAAAAAGTTTCATTTGTTAAATAATTAGATGAAGTAAAAGTAAGCAAAGCTTGGTAGCTTGATACGATGTCTGGAAGTTTATCTTAAGATGCTACTCAGGTTATTGTTGAAGTTTGCTCACTTCATGTTTCTCTTTTGTGCAAAATTGACACACGACAAATGCATGAACATCTTGCCAGGGCATTCTCCACAGAAGTTGATCACTTTCCTCAATTTCACTCTTGCGTGATTTGGGCTAGTGCTGGTTCCGATGAACGCTAACAGCCAGTCTTGTTTGATGAGCTATCATTTTTCTCCTGTGTGTAGGTACATTAATTGAGGTCATAGCACTGGATTCATATAGACAAAAAAGACGACAGAATGTGCGCTGTCCTTGTGAATCCAGCACTATGACCTCAATTAATGCAACGAACCAACTTGCCCAAAAATCCTACACGTGTGGGTACACTTTTTTCTACGAGTGCTGAATACTGGTTGAGCCACTTCCTCTCGAAATTTTATAATTGGCTTCCTTTTGCATCCGTAAGCGCCATAAAACCCAGATGCTTTAGTATGCCTTATCGCAACACAAAAACAGCATATACTAAACCACCAAGTATTTTGAGAGCAAAATTCACAGCTCAACACACCTTCAGATACTGATGACACTGTGCCCCCTTTGTTTCAACAATGCCACTCCCCCCCCAATTAATACAAAAAGATAGTTGTAATAGCAGCAGTTTAGAATCATAAGTGATAGCCCAGCGTACAAGAGCTTTTAGTGTGTGGGTCACCGATGGGTCATGCCACACACAGAACAAACATTTTCATTGAGTGCATTGTGGGTCACCTGTGGGTAACAGCATTTCAGCTCAGCCATATGGCATTTCAGCGCGCCAATCCCGAAGATAGTGCAGCAACGGGCCGACCTGCGGCGGAGGTGCAGTTCACCAAGGCCCACATATACAGCTTCGCTCGTCATCCTTCTTCACTGAGTAGAAGGGCACTGATTTTGCGAACTGCCCGATTTTCAAACATTCTCGCGGCCCCTAGGGAGTCCGGAAAATTGGACGTTGATTGTACAACTGACCAAGAAGATGCTTCAAATGGTTCATGGGGCGAACGCGCAACAGAAGGACGACAAGAACAGAAAGGACCTACACATTGAGGAATGAATTGGAAAGGAGGCATGGCGCCACTTCTCTGAAGAAGCTTAAGCTCAAAAAACAGTGTTGACTGATGCCAAGATGCAGGTGTCCCTCATCGAAAGCAAAAACACCTCTTTCAATCAGTGACGCAACGCAGGGGTTGTGCGGGGGCTGAGAGTACGTCAGGACAGTTGAGGTTGACTTTACTGCTGCTGAGAAAGAATCTCACTTTTCACAAAGTTCGGGCCTCATAATACCAGTGAGCTTGCTATACCTTCATTGAACGCTCATATTTGAAAATATTTTCTTCTCTATGCATCTCTTTTTATCCATATTTGAAAATGTCCGACTTGATTTGCAATGGGCTCTACCATTGGTTTTGAACTTATTTTATTCGCTGTGCTTTTTACTAACCTCTCCCTTCCTTTTTCTTTCTTGAATAAAATAAACGCTACGTACTATTAAAACTAGATTAAGTCATCTTTTATTTCTTAACTTACTTTACTTACTAAAGAGTGACAACATCGGTCGATGTGGTGTCAGCTCATCTTGACCTAAAGCAAAGTCCGGGTTTACTCAGGGGGAACCTGAAAAACTCGAGGAATTTGAAAATGTCAACATGATAGACACCCTGCCAGAGATGGTGCTGTAAACCAGAGAAGGTGCTGTAAAAATTTGTAAAATTGGGACAAACTAGTACCGGAATTTGTGGATGGAGTCAGCAGCTGCCTTATATTTTTGTAGCCTTTCTGGCTTTTTATATCTCCTCTCATGGAGTTCTTGGCTGCTTTGCTGTTGCATAACTACTTTGTAGCATAACTCTAAATTGATGTGCCTAGTTAATGTTTCTTTATAGATTCTGAAGCACACAATTATTGAACACTCTAAGGAAACATTCTCGATCTGTAGGCAATGGTGAAGTACACTTGCGAGCCAATTATTATTCTGCTGCATGCAGCAAGTGATCTTGCATGCAAGCAACATCTCTTGCTCTTTTCGGTGGCTTTTGAGGCCCCAGCTTTTTTTTCACCCTATATAATATCAATGATCACGTTACAATGAGAGTGCTACAGTGATTTCATGGCACGAAAACAGCCAGATTCGAATCCCTTGCTACGCAATTAGACTAGCTTTGCAATTATATAACTTAGACACCACAGAAAAGAAGGGACAAGCACTGTGCTGATTTTCAGCTGGTTTATTCTTTTCAATGTAAATGCTTTTATATTATTCATGTAAAAAGTACAAAAATATGTGTAAGAACTGAAAAAAGAGAAAATGTAAATATAGAAATGAAAAAATGAAAAAGTCGCATTTTTCCCGAAAGGCTTAGCATTGATTGCGATAGCAAAATAATAGACAGCCATACAAAGTAAAAATAGTAGTTTTATCCGCCGTGTAAACTTGCAAACATTCGCTTAATAAGTAAATAACAAGTATGGATTCAGTGCGCACAGGCAAACGTGAACACATCACACTCAATAAGCGCGGACACTTGCTGTCAAAACGGTGGTGCGAGGAAGCGTGGCAGCAGCAGTGAGCAAGGTGACCTTGATGCTCTCTACCACTTCGATGTAAACTGAGTGGCAAGAACGCAGCACGCACGAGCGAGCGAGCGAAGTGCCTACACTCTGCCGTCAATACAAATTGCTTTCTAGATAGGGTGCGTGCTGCCACAGAATATACAGTGTAAAGCCGCTCCCCCTGCCTCCCCTCCCCCCAGAACCTAGCACGCCACCTTCCGTTGCGTACTTCCTTCCCGCTTTCCGCCCTTGCACGTGTGAGATCGAGCCGCTATCATTGGCTCCTCCCGCATGTCTTCACTCGCATATAGAGCATACAGCGCGCCACGATGGTGTTATTGCCTGTGAACTTATTGGACTGTGGCCTGCATGTGCTATATGGCTGAATAGACCACTTAGTTCAGTGATCCCATATCCATTTATCAGTTATGACAGTTAAATCTGGCGGCTGGGTGCATGTGCTGAAAAAGTAACAATTGGAAAAAAAAAATGCTCCAGCTGCCACGCCCACCTGCACATCTTTGCCAACCCCACTTCTATCCCATGCACCCCGCATGTCGTGCCTTTGTAATATTGCCCTACACATCACCTCACATCACGTGCTTCTTTCCTGTCTCCCCTACACCCCTTCAACATCATCAGCACATTCAACTAGTGTATTGGAGGGGTGATAGAAAGACGGGAGATGGGGCACTGGAAGCCAGCGATGCGTATGGCAATACAATGAAGGCGTGTCATGCGGTAGGAGTAGCACACACATGGTTCAGTGGCGCTTATATTTTTCTTTTCCTTGATTTCGTCTTCCTTTTGTTTGGACCCGACACCCACTATACACGGATTTGTTATAGTTAATAATGCAGCTTGAGTACATTGTACTAAGTAGTTTTACCATAGAACACATTAAAATTCACCGTGCCACATCTGCTAATTGTTACATCCAAGTAATGTTAACACTGTTAATGCTACAAGTGGGTTCGACTGTACTTTTTTCTGTCTAAATAAATTCTTCGAATGTTTGTCTTTTCTGTTCTTTCATCCAACCCAGTTATAACAATTATCAGATATAATGTGATTTTCTTAGCACTTGAACATAGTTATCAGTAAGTTTGACTGTATAAGGTGGTCACGATTATAATGTGAAGGTGCATTTGGGGAACCTGAGAAAAAGAACTTCAGTATGCACACTAATTAAGCTGATAAGAATAGTCAACAGATTATTTATGTTCGGTCATGATTGTTTGAAATATAGAATAATTTGGAGCTCTTATGAAAAATTTTTGCATTTTATAGTATGTGAATTTCACCTCGAGGCGTGACTTCATGATAGCTCGAAGTTCACCTTGAAGTGTGCTCTTATGTAGGCGTGGTGCGCGCTGCCGTAAAGCACACATAAGGCAAAATTTGCACTGCCGTGAAGTCGCACCTCAAGATGATATTCACATATAACCTGCGACATGCCTTAAATTTTTTAAGTTAACTCCTAAGTTTTTCAATTCTCGGTGCAGGTTATATGCACAAAAGTATTGCACTGCCTCATTTGCCAAAGCTTACTACAAGTTGCAAAAGGTTGTGCTACCATATAAAGTCTTGACAGCTGGAAACCTGGCACTGCTGCCATTATATTGAAATAGTAAGTGGATCTGTTAGCCTCCCATATAAGGCGGCGGTTGACCTTGAGGCCAGCAATGCAGCGGTGGCATAGAGGTAGAGTATCCGCCTCACGTGCAAGATGACCGTGGTTTCAATCCCGGTGCCGAGCAATTTTCCACTGGATTAAAAACAAATCCGCATGTTGATTAAATTGCATACACAGGCATGGAGTGTGGCCTGATCCCGGTGACCAGAACCAGTAATGCACACCTCACCAGAGCAGGACTGGCCACCCTGGTGCAGTACTTGCCCATAACCTCCTATATGAATACAACAATCAAAGTCCCTCAGTCTCCAGCAGCTGCGAAACAACTGACCACGGCGGTGGTCAGACCTGTGACGCAGCAGAGGGTGCTAAGAATCCCTGGATCCGGACAGGCCGCCATTGGAATCTGAACGTTACAAAGTTTAATGCTAGAACGTTATCTAGTGAGGCGGGTCTAGCAGTGCTGTTGGCAGAATTAGAGAGCAGTAAATGGGAAACAACAGGGCTCAGTGAAGTTAGAAGAAAAAAAGAAGCATATACAGTGCTAAAAAGCGGGCACATCCTGGGCTACCAGGGCTTAGCAGCGAGACGAGAACTAGGAGTCGAATTCCTGATTAATAAGGATATAGCTGGTAACATACAGGAATTCTATAGCATTAACGAGAGGGTGGCAGGTCTTGTTGTGAAACTTAATAAGAGGTACAAAATGAAGATTGTACAGGTCTACGCCCCGACATCCAGTCATGACGACCAGGAAGTCGAAAGCTTCTACGAAGACGTGGAATCGGTGATGGGTAGAGTGAAAACAAAATACACTATACTAATAAGCGACTTTAATGCCAAAGTAGGCAAGAAGCAGGATGGAGACAAGGCGGCAGTGGGGGAATATGGCATAGGCACTAGGAATAGCAGGGGAGAGTTATTATAGAGTTTGCGGAACAGAATAATATGCGGATAATGAATACCTTCTTCCATAAGCGGGATAGCCGAAAGTGGACGTGGAGGAGCCTGAACAGCGAGACTAGAAATGAAATAGACTTCATACTCTGTGCTAACCCTGGCATCATACAAGATGTGGACGTGCTCAGCAAGGTGCGCTGCGGTGACCATAGGATGGTAAGAACTCGAATTAGCCTAGACCTGAGGAGGGCACGAAAGAAACTCAGTGATTTTCTTCCGTGCTCAATGATCAATGAGTTAGCAGTAAGAGGGCAAATAGAGGAATTCCAGATCAAGCTACAGAACAGGTGTTCGGCTTTAACTCAGGAAGAGGACCTTAGTGTTGAAGCAATGAATGACAATCATGTGGGCATCATTAAGGAGTGTGCAATAGAAGTCGGTGGTAACTCCGCTAGACAGGATACCAGTAAGCTATCGCAGGAGAACAAAGACCTGATCAAGAAACGCCAATGTATGAAAGCCTCTAACCCTACAGCTAGAATAGAACTGGCAGAACTTTCGAAGTTAATCAACAAGCGTAAGACAGCTGACATAAGGAAGTATAATATGGATAGAATTGAACATGCTCTCAGGAACAGAGGAAGCCTAAAAGCAGTGAAGAAGTAACTAGGAATAGGCAAGAATCAGATGTATGTGCTAAGAGACAAAGCCGGCAATATCATTACTAATATGGATGAGATAGTTCAAGTGGCTCAGGGGTTCTATAGAGATTTATGCAGTACCAGTGGCACACACGATGATAATAGAAGAGAGATTAGTCTAGAGGAATTCGAAATCCCACAGGTAACGCCGCAAGAAGAAAAGAAAGCCTTGGGAGCTATGCCAAGAGGGAAGGCAGCTGGGGAGGATCAGGTAACAGCAGATTTGTTAAAGGATGGTGGGCAGACTGTTCTGGAAAAACTGGCCACCCTGTATACGCAATGCCTCATGACTTCAAGCGTACCGGAATATTGGAAGAACGCTAACATAATCCTAATCCATAAGAAAGGGGACACCAAAGACTTCATAAGTTATAGACCGATTGGCTTACTGTCTGTTGCCTATAAGGTATTTACTAAGCTCATCGCAAATGGAATCAGGAACACCTTAGACTTCTGTCAACCAAAAGACCAGGCAGGATTCCGTAAAGGCTACCCAACAATAGACGGTATTCCCACTATCAATCAGGTGATAGAGAAATGCGCGGAATATAACCAACCTCTATATATAGCTTTCATTGATTACGAAGAAGTGTTTAATTCAGTCGAAACCACAGCACTCGTGGAGGCATTACAGAATCAGGATGTAGACGAGCTGTAAGTAAAAATAAGACTGCGGCGGCTCCACAGCCACCGTAGTCTTCCATAAAGAAAGCAACAAAATCCCTATGAAGAAAGGTATCAGGCAGGGAGATATGATCTCTCCAATGCTATTCACAGCGTGTTTACAGGAGGTATTCAGAGACCTGGATTGGGAAGAATTGGGGATAAGAGTTAATGGGGAATGCTTTTAGGAACTTGAGATTCGGTGATGATATTGCCTTGCTTAGTAACTCAGGGGACCAAATGCAATGCATGCTCACTAACCTGGAGAGGCAATGCGGAAGGGTGGGTCTAAAAATTAATCTGCAGAAAATTAAAGTAATGTTTAACAGTCTCGGAAGAGAAGAGCAGTTTACAATAGGTAGCGAGGCGCTGGAAGTGGTAAGGGAATATATCTTCTTAGGGCAGGCAGTGACCGCGGATCCGAATCGTGAGATTGAAATAATCAGAAGAAGAATGGGCTGGGGTGCATTTGGCAGGCGTTCTGATATCATGAACAGCACGTTGCCATTATCCCTCAAAAGAGAAGTGTATAACAGCTGTCTTACCAGTACTCGCGTACGGGCACAAACCTGGAGGCTTACGAAAAGGATTCTACTTAAATTGAGGACGACACAACGAGCTATGGAAAGAAGAATGGTGGGTGTAACGTTAAGGGATAAGAAGAGAACAGATTGGGTGAGGGAACAAACGCGAGTTAATGCCATCTTAGTTGAAATCAAGAAAAAAAATGGGCATGGGCAAGACATGTAATGAGGAGGGAAGATGGTCATTAAGGGTTACAGGCTGTATTCCAAGGGAAGGGTAGCATAGCAGGGGGCAGCAGAAAGTTAGGTGGGCAGATGAGATTAAGAAGTTTGCAGGAACAACATGGCCAGAATTAGTAGATGACCGGGGTAGTGGGAGAAGTATGGGAGAGGCCTTTTCCCCGCAGTGGGCGTAACCAGGCTGATGATGATGACCTTGAGGCTAAGGATTCTGAGAAAAAAAGCCTTGCTTTTTATTTGAATAAATTTGGTACATGGTTTAGCCACTAGTGCAGACAATGCATGCATGAAAAGCTCCAGAGAATGTGGCAAACCTTAATTGAACACCATGTTTTTTGTTTTCATAAGAATGAAAACAAAAACAAGAAATTATAGTAAAATTATAGTGAAATCAAGTGTTCGACGAAAACTCGTCTGGATGAGATTGCTCATAGTCAAGGGTAAAACATGCCAACCAATGCAACCAACCAGCTGAGCTAACTGATGTGAACAAGGCCCCCATGTAGGAGCAGAAACATCTTGGTTTCCTATTCCTTTAATGTTTTTGGTTGGCATCTGTTTTACCATTGACTAAAAGATCAGTTTTTAATGGGTCTAATTGTTAAAATTTTTTTTTCTATTCAGTTTTAGTTTATGCACTGTTTCTACCACTTCATTAGCTGACGTAAATGTTCCGGGTCTGTACGATCTCAGTATTGTGACTACTGTAGGTAAACTAGCGTACTTCTAAAATTTTTGCAGTAAAAGTGGAGCCAGGACCTGAGACTCAGCTTGCAAACCATGCTCAGCTCGTTAAGTCTGAGCCTTCCGAGACTGACTATTCTGAGACGGCTAGTTCTCAGGACACAGTAGCTGCTAACACTGAATGGTTCAGGAACGGTAAGTATTTTTGAACACTACCTCATGGCTTCTGTGCCAGCATAATTTGTCATTTGTGATTTGTACTGCTGAGTCTCATATTGAAATTTCTGGACTGACATGTGGTGCTAGTGAGATCATTCAGCAACCGTATGAGCCTTGTTTTCGTAATGTTTGCCATGGCATTGTTAAGAAAGCACTTCTTGTTCATTGGGGTCAAAATGCAAGATTACTTGTACAGTTTAGATGCACGTTGAAGAGCTCCAGGTGGTCAAAATCAATCCAAAGCCTTTCACTATAGCTTTCTTCGTAAACTACTTTGGTAGTTTCACGATGTTGAACCCCATAATTTAATAGCCGAAAGTGGACGTGAAGGAGCCCGAACGGCGAGACTAGAAATGCAATAGACTTCATACTCTGTGCTAACCCTGGCATCATACAAGATGTGGACGTGCTCTGCAAGGTGCGCTGCAGTGACCATGGGATGGTAAGAACTCGAATTAGCCTAGACTTGAGGAGGGCACGGAAGAAACTCAGTGTGTTTCTTCCGTGCTCAGGGATTAATGAGTTAGCGGTAAGAGGGAAAATAGAGGAATTCCAGATCAAGCTACAGAACAGGTATTCGGCTTTAACTCAGGAAGAGGACCTTAGTGTTGAAGCAGTGAACGACAATCATGTGGGCATCATTAAGGAGTGTGCAATAGAAGTCGGTGGTAACTCCGCTAGACAGGATACCAGTAAGCTATCGCAGGAGAAGAAAGACCTGATCAAGAAACGCCAATGTATGAAAGCCTCTAACCCTACAGCTAGAATAGAACTGGCAGAACTTTCGAAGTTAATCAACAAGTGTAAGACAGCTGACATAAGGAAGTATAATATGGATAGAATTGAACATGCTCTCAGGAACGGAGGAAGCCTAAAAGCAGTGAAGAAGTAACTAGGAATAGGCAAGAATCAGATGTATGTGTTAAGAGACAAAGCCGGCAATATCATTACTAATATGAATGAGATAGTTCAAGTGGCTCAGGGGTTCTATAGAGATTTATGCAGTACCAGTGGCACACACGATGATAATAGAAGAGAGGTTAGTCTAGAGGAATTCGAAATCCCACAGGTAACGCCGCAAGAAGAAAAGAAAGCCTTGGGAGCTATGCCAAGGGGGAAGGCAGCTGGGGAGGATCAGGTAACAGCAGATTTGTTAAAGGATGGTGGGCAGACTGTTCTGGAAAAACTGGCCACCCTGTATACGCAATGCCTCATGACTTCGAGCGTACCGGAATATTGGAAGAACGCTAACATAATCCTAATCCATAAGAATGGGTACGCCAAAGACTTCATAAGTTATAGACCGATTGGCTTACTGTCCGTTGCCTATAATGTATTTACTAAGGTCATCGCAAATGGAATCAGGAACACCTTAGACTTCTGTCAACCAAAAGACCAGGCAGGATTCCGTAAAGGCTACCCAACAATAGACCGTATTCCCACTATCAATCAGGTGATAGAGAAATGCACGGAATATAACCAACCTCTATATATAGCTTTCATTGATTACGAAAAAGTGTTTAATTCAGTCGAAACCACAGCACTCATGGAGGCATTACAGAATCAGGATGTAGGTGAGCTGTAAGTAAAAATAAGACTGCGGCGGCTCCACAGCCACCGTAGTCTTCCATAAAGAAAGCAACAAAATCCCAATAAAGAAAGGTATCAGACAGGGAGATATGATCTCTCCAATGCTATTCACAGCGTGTTTACAGGAGGTATTCAGAGACCTGGATTGGGAAGAATTGGGGATAAGAGTTAATGGAGAATGCTTTTAGGAACTTGAGATTCGGTGATGATATTGCCTTGCTTAGTAACTCAGGGGACCAAATGCAATGCATGCTCACTAACCTGGAGAGGCAATGCGGAAGGGTGGGTCTAAAAATTAATCTGCAGAAAATTAAAGTAATGTTTAACAGTCTCGGAAGAGAAGAGCAGTTTACAATAGGTAGCGAGGCGCTGGAAGTGTTAAGGGAATATATCTTCTTAGGGCAGGCAGTGACCGCGGATCCGAATCGTGAGATTGAAATAATCAGAAGAAGAATGGGCTGGGGTGCATTTGGCAGGCGTTCTGATATCATGAACAGCACGTTGCCATTATCCCTCAAAAGAGAAGTGTATAACAGCTGTCTTACCAGTACTCGCGTACGGGCACAAACCTGGAGGCTTACGAAAAGGATTCTACTTAAATTGAGGACGACACAACGAGCTATGGAAAGAAGAATGGTGGGTGTAACGTTAAGGGATAAGAAGAGAACAGATTGGGTGAGGGAACAAACGCGAGTTAATGCCATCTTAGTTGAAATCAAGAAAAAGAAATGGGCATGGGCAGGACATGTAATGAGGAGGGAAGATAACCGATGGTCATTAGGGGTTACGGGCTGTATTCCAAGGGAAGGGTAGCGTAGCAGGGGGCGGCAGAAAGTTAGTTGTGCGGATGAGATTAAGAAGTTTGCAGGAACAACATGGCCAGAATTAGTAGATGACCGGGGTAGTTGGAGAAGTATGGGAGAGGCCTTTTCCCTGCAGTGGGCGTAACCATGCTGATGATGATGACCTTGAGGCTAAGGATTCTGAGAAAAAAAGCCTTGCTTTTTATTTGAATAAATTTGGTACATGGTTGAGCCACTAGTGCAGACAACGCATGCATGAAAAGCTCCAGAGAATGTGGCAAACCTTAATTGAACACCATGTCTTTTGTTTTCATAAGAATGAAAACAAAAACAAGAAAATATAGTGAAATCAAGTGTTTGACGAAAACTCGTCTGGTTGGGATTGCTCATAGTCAAGGGTAAAACTGATGCCAACCAATGCAACCAACCAGCTGAGCTATCTGATGTGAACAAGGCCCCCATATACGAGCAGAAACATCTTGGTTTCCTATTCTTTTAATGTTTTTGGTTGGCATCTGTTTTACCGTTGACTAAAAGATCAGTTTTTAATGGGTCTAATTGTTAAAAATATTTTTTTCTATGCAGTTTTAGTTTATGCACTGTTTCTACCACCCCATTAGCTGACGTAAATGTTCAGGGTCTGTAGGATCTCAGTATTGTGACTACTGTAGGTAAACCAGCGTACTTCTAAAATTTTTGCAGTAAATGTGGAGCCAGGACCTGAGACTCAGCTTGCAAACCATGCTCACCTCGTTAAGTCTGAGCCTTCCGAGACTGACTATTCTGAGACGGCTAGTTCTCAGGACACAATAGCTTCTATCACTGAATGGTTCAGGAGCAGTAAGTATTTTTGAACACTACCTCATGGCTTCTGTGCCAGCATAATTTGTCATTTGTGATTTGTACTGCTGAGTCTCATATTGAAATTTCTAGAGTGACATGTAGTGCTAATGAGATCATTCAGCAACCATATGAGCCTTGTTTTCGTTATGTTTTCCATGGCATTGTTAAGAAAGCACTTCTTGTTCATTGGGGTCAAAATGCAAGATTGCTTGTACAGTTTAGATGCACGTTGAAGAGCTCCAGGTGGTCAAAGTCAATCCAAAGCCTTTCACTATAGCTTTCTTCATAAACTACTTTGGTAGTTTCACGATGTTGAACGCCATAATTTAATTTAAGCCTAATAAGCATTTTTAATTCACTTAAAGGTTTCATCACGTTCTTTGCTTCTATTGTGGCACCTTCACTTCAGAACAGCAAGTTGTTTTATTATCGCAGACAGTTATTCTTGCCATTTTATATTTAGCCAATATTTATTGTAACACTATGTCATACGTCAATCACAAGATCTAAGTGAAGTTTGCATAGCAGCATTCATGATGGACAAATAATTTCTCATGTTCAATGCCATTCTTTCTAATTATTTTTCTGATGTCTTGAAAACTGTTGAATGGTACTTATTAGAGCTAAATGTAGTAGTTCTGCGGAAACCCGCAAGGTGGAGAGAAGTAATGAATAAAGGGAAAATCAGACATCCACCCGTTCGTAGCTATTGCTACGAAGGAAACCCATATGGGTTACTCGAAAGAAAAGCCTCAGAGTTGAAGAAAAATTCGTCCTGGTCCGGGACTCGAACCCGGGACCACCCCCTTTCCGGGGCAGCCGCTCTACCATCTGAGCTAACCATCTGAGCTAGCCGCCTGGTTAGCTCAGATGGTAGAGCGGCTGCCCCAGAAAGGCGGTGGTCCCGGGTTAGAGTCCCGGACCAGGACGAATTTTTCTTCAACTATGAGGCTTTTCTTTCGAGTAACCCGTATGGGTTTCCTTTGTAGCAATAGCTACGAACAGGTGGATGTCTGATTTTCCCTTTATTCAGAGCTTAATGATACAAATCATTGCAGTTGAGAAAATCAGGAAGGACATATTAATTTGTAGAAAGTGAATAACAATGATCTGCATGATAGCTTGAAGACAGAAGGGCGTAGTTTAGGTAAATTCTATAGGCAAACTCTCATTACATGCAGCTATTAGTCAACTAGTTTTCATGATGTTCATAGTACAAAGTTTTTACATGCTGTATCAGTTTATGATACTGTGTCTGTCTGCCATCACTATACCGATTCTATTACAATATGAGTGCTAACTGCGCATGTATTAGCCCGCTGAAGTGCTTAGGAAAAGAGTATTTTAAGGCTGCTAACACCTTAGTGATGGAAATGGTTTTCCATCAATGCTTTCCAGTGACATATTGTTTTTGCCACTATGGAATATCGTACGACTGTTATGCCCGGGAAGCGCTGCATTGCAGATTGTGCCCCGGCGGCCATATTTCTGCGGGGGTGAAGTGCGAAAACACCCATGTGCTGAGATATAGGTGCATGTTAAGGAACCCCTGGTGGTCCAAATAATTCCAGAGTCCCCCACTACGGCATGCCTCATAATCAAATCGTGGTTTTGGCAGACAAGTTTTGTAGAGATTGTGCATTTGCCCCCATGTTCATGCAAGCTAACATATTGCACAGAGTCTGCAAACCGTTGGTGCATATAATTGCAGGAGCTAGCATGGATCACTAGTCTTAGTCATGGCTACGTCAGCATGCTTTTTGTGTGATTTCAAATGAGGCAAAGCAAAAAGTTGACCTGCTTTTGCAGATGCGTGTTGTGTAAGTGTGCTGAATAGTTACAATGCATCTGGGTGTCCTTGCTCTTATCATGTTCGTTTTTGTTTGATATCCATCTGCAGTTATGACCTGGCAACTATAGCATCCTTCCATAAAACACATTTCTGTTCGGCCTCTATGTTGACAACTCATGTCGATGTCTATGCCGATGCATGTCCATGTCTCGTGCCTCAACAATTCTTGGCAAATGAGCTCATCAGAACTTCCTGCCAAAAAGCTCCACGCAAAGAAGCAGCTGATTCAGGGTGTATTCAAGGAGTGCGAATGAGAGCTTGTCGAAAAAATAATGTATGTTTTGGGCAACTTGGATTCCGCCAGATCTGCCTGCGTCGGTGTCTCATGCTGCAGTGATTCATGCAGTACTTTGCATTGCATAGCTTTCAACTACAGTTGAGTCTGCCATACCTTTTAGTGACTTCAGATCATACAGTTTCCCAGTTAGTAAGTTCTTTTGCATTGTTTATGAAAAGGTATGTACAAGTTTCTACTGCATATCTCGCTAATTGTCAATTACTGGATCATTCGCATAACAGGAAATGCAACAGCACCTCTTTGGCTGCTCTACCCCACTCTGGTCTGTCTGTGTGACCTTGATATGAGGTCTGCAAAGAAAAATAATAATCTCTAGCCCTTCACCTGCAGCTTTTGAGCGAGCACCTAATCTCGGTGATATGCCAACAGTAGAGAAAGGGCATGGAATACGTGGACAGTAGAGTGGAAAAGCACTACCACAATCATGCTGCTATGATATTGATGCATGTACGCGGCTCACATGGAGGGTTGGGAAGTCTTTAGAGATGTCCAGTGCATGCAAAAGCAGCAAAGCCAGTTGGATAAACCATCAGCCCCACGCACTTGCCTGTAATGGAAGTTGAATAAAGTATATGTGCTGTGCGAATGGCTCTCGTATAACTTAGAGACTTAGAGACAAGAAAAAAAATGCACAATGAAAAGCAAGAGAGCATGTACATTGCCGAAACACTCTCCACTTTTAACTTGAGCATTGCTCGTTAGCTCCACCAGCTTGATGACGAAGTGCTACAGTGACAATGTGCGTGTTGCAGTTTGTACTGAACACAGTGGTACACCAATATTGTTGCCTTTACTCGTAGAGAAATTGGGCAGCATTATTGTTAAAAAAGGTAGACCGTAATTTGTTTCTTTTTTTTTATGTGAGCCTGTATGTGAGAACAAGTGCATGCATTCTCACTAATCCTAGCCATACAATTTTGTGGTGTTGTCTTTGATATATTTATACATACACAGTAAAACCTCATTTCCACGAACACTAAATTAACAAACTTTTCAGGAATGCCCAGCTAATGGCTTATAGTTTCAGCGTAAGACTATTTCTGTACTACAAACTTCAGAATACCGTACTTTTCAGAATAACGATCATTATACAGTTTCTGTGTCATGTAAACGATGCCTCAGTACTATGAATTAATATTTCGCAATCGGGGGGTTCTTAGATTTCCTAGGCTGGCAGACGACAAGGCGCAGAAAGGAGGTGCTGCTGTGCATTAGTTCGGAAAACTCGAGATGGCGCCAGGGGAGAAAAATGCGGGAGGGGACTTAATTTTTTTTTATTGCGGAGGTGACTTCGCATCAGGTTTTGTGAGTGCGGTCTCCGGCCAGACAAGAGTCACCAACAATGGAGGCGTGTCTCTTCCTTCTTTTGCCTTTCTTTCTGTGCTTGCCTCTTCTTTCTTTTGCATGGCCATACCAGCTACGCGCGTGGGGAAATGTAACTATATGCTTGCGGGGATGCCACGCAGTGGGTCGGCCCTTCTGGATGGTGTCGTTTACAGGTGCTTGCATATTGGAATAGTTCAGGTGTTTGCCTCTTGCGAGACAGTTGTGTATGCAGCAAGGAATGTGAAAAACAAACAGACAAAAGGAAACATAGTTATTTGGATGTGACACGGAGCTTCCTTGTTGTCAGCAGTTTTTCTTGGCGTCAGCGTCTCTTTTGCACATGCCACTCTTACTATAGAGTGCTTTGGTCGTGCACGGCGGTGGCGAAATCTATGAAAAAGAGATACAGTGCAGGCTAAGAGCCAGCAGCGATGCTTTTATGGATAGCTCATATGGCGATAACTGATAAACTGATGGATTGAAAGGCAAAATGGTTAATTTTAGGGCGTTCACTATAGCAACCTTTCAGAATAACAATTTTCTGTGGTTGCCTGAAGTTCATCATATCAAGATTTCAATGAATTGCTTGTTTGGTCATGGTATAAAGTAGTAATGTGACTACTTCTGAGTCTCTATAACTGACATTAGCATTCCTTTAATTATTTATTGGCTTTTCTAATACATTTGAATAATTTTATATGCTATATGCTATTTTCTGGAAATATGTCATTTCTTTTCCTAGGCGCTGACTGTTATGCTGTTACAAAGGTCCTTCAAGCACTTTTAAAGCGTTTGCATACAGCTGTTAATGTGATTAGCATCGTTAAGGTGCATTACAGACTTTAGGGGTCTACGTGACTGTTGGTCTGTCTGCCTACCATGTCTCTAGCCAGTTTCCCTCTAACTTATGTCACTATAGTCGTATACAACTTTAGAGAAAAGGGGGGGACACCATCCAGATGACCGAAGCACGACAGCCGATTGCCTCCGCGACTAAAATAGTCCCACTCGAAAAATCATGCTCCTGAAATGCGTAATTTTTGGTATAAATAAAGACTTTTGTATTTTGATGACTGGTTTAGTAGAGCTCTCATGTGCTGCAGCACATGCCAGATAGCGACAGAAAAATAACCACATGCCTTCTACAACGCTGCCCATCGTCTGCTCTTTAGCTTCATTGCTAGTGACAAAAGTAGAAAAAGCAGCGCTGCATGACTTTTGTGCTTGTTTACATGTACATGGCGTATCTACTACTCATTTTCCAAGCTTAAAATGAATCAGTTGCTATTGAAAACATACTTATATAAAACAATGCATTTATCGCAACCATTACAAACCTGAGGCGAGGATACGGTCGAGGCAGGAAGTTACAAAAATGCTTCATTCAGCGTTTTAAATAAATACTCTATGTTTTAAATAGCATAAAATTTATATTTTTTGGGTTTTGTGCTTTCACAATTTCACAGCATGCATTCTACAGCTTGCACGTGCAGTGAGCACTGGTAGACAGCAATCAATCGACGGTGCTACACAACGCTCGAACATTGTCGCTAGGCGCTCGGCTATCTCACTGCTGACAATGATCGTTCAGGCTAAGTTGACGGCGACAAATCTTTGCATTGAAGACTTCTTCTGCAAATATTTTCTGTTGAGGCACTCGTAAGTTTGTTTAATGCGCGTACACTTTTCTGATTTCTCCTGAGAATGGTTTTGCTCCATCACTTCACCCCGTCCGACGAAAAATGCAGCGACAGTGCACGAACGCACCCGCCTCTAACAGGAGGCACCAGTCTTTGGAAAACTTTTCTCATCGTAACGTCACTCGGGTGCGCAATAAAACAACATGGAACGAACATGCAGGATGGAATCCGCGGAATCCAGGATGAAGCCGCGGAATCCTGTTTTCAGGCAAAGTGTAGCGCAGCACCAGCGATGCTCGCTGCAATGTTCCTTCGCCAGATCATAGATCAGAATAAATGCACATGGCACAAATGTGGCATCGTAGGCTCGCAGTAATATTTCCGGCATGATAGACAATTCACTGTGACGAGGGACTGAAGCACACAGCTGACGCGACCTTGCCCAGTTCAAAGCGCGGGCAGCCATCTTCTCCATCGGCGGGCTCACCAACCGTCCGGCTGATGACGTTAGTGCAGAGTGTGCACCCCTTGGTAGGTGCTCATGTGCCTCCACCTCGGAGAAGTAAACGCCCCCTTTTTTCTAAACTTGTATCCGACTATAGGTACTCTATCGTCTAATGAGCAAAGTATCAGGCGAGCTGTGCTGAGGGAAAAGGGTTCAAAACCAGTCGTGGTGTCAGCTTGGGTCAGTGCGTATGGGGCACTGGGTTTATGTTGCTCTTCGGTGGACCTCTTTGATGACAAATTGGGTCACTGCATATGTGCCGCTCTTCAGTTAAGCTCTTTCATGCAAACGTGGGTCTCTGGGCATGTGTCATGAACCTCTTTGACGTCAACTTAGATCGCCAGGAAAGTGCCATGGGTATGTGCACACACTATTGAGTTACATAAAAATAATTCAACATGTATCCGGGCTTGTGCAGAATCGAGCCCACATCATAAATAATCGGAAAATCTTGTCTGGATATGTATTCCTGCACACATCAGGTGTGAGCTGCACGGTGCAGCTGCTAGATGGTGCAGCATGTCCAGAGGAAAGAACGAGAGAAGAATCGGGCTGCACACACACCTGATACATGATGTATCTCTTCTTTTGGCAGTATGGTGTGTAGCTATGTTGCCTCAGTACTAATCATATTAACATTGGCATTCATCATGAGATGAATTCTGCAGGAAAATATTTTTGTGGGGGAAGAAATCCGGCAGAACGCATGTCACAATGAATGCCAACGTTGCTGTGATTAGCATTGAAGAAATGTAGCGACACAGGGGTGTCGCACTTCCAGCCGGATAGTTGAGATCATACATGCAAAGGTCTCGATGTAAGAGGCTCTTCCTGTGACACTGCCAATTATAGCATGTGACCTCAGTAAATAGAATGCTGAGCACGCAATACTGCAACTGTGAGTGCACTGTGCAGCTAAAATGGAAAAAGAATAAGAATAGAAGGAAGCAGGTCTTGCGATGTAAATGTCCTTCAGCTTCAGTATGGAAGCAGGCAGGGAAGTGAAGTCACTTGTGGATGTTTGTCGAGGCAGAAGGAGAAATTGTTTGTGGAGACTGAAGTTTGCCTTCTAGCAGCAAAGCAACATGGTATTTTGATTTTTGCTATCCACCCTAATAATGAACCGATTTGAAATCTTGTGGCAAGACGCCTCCGGCTTCTAGTGTATAAACAAAATTTGCAATTGGGCCTGGTAAAGGGTTTTAGTGTCTTATGCTTCAATGAGATTTATAAAAAATGAGTTTATGAATAATTTTACTTTGGGCATTGTGGCATTAAGCAGTTGAAGTAGACAAAGCTTGTGATAGCGCAACAAGGTATGGTAGCTAATTATTTATCATTTCTTATCCATTGAAAGAGGGAAGCGATCTTGATTCGAGCGCAGAGGAGGACAGTCCCGTCAAGCCCACTGCCACGCCACTGCCACCTCCACCGGCTAAGCGTGGCACGAAACGCGGCAGAAAGATCAAAAGGTTCAGCTGCACCCTTTGTCACTTTGTCACAAAACGGAAAGCAGGAATGGCGCTTCACTTCAAGAAGCACAAGCGGGGTGAGTAACCTTTTTGGTGTCTCACTCCCGTGGCATATAACCCTTTCAATGTCGGGTTTTTTCAGAAGGGATGCGCTCCCAGCATCAAGATTTTTTTCCCTGGCATTACATATAAAATGAGTGGAGTGGTTTGTTTTCGATTATGCAGACGAAAAAAGTTACATGGATAATAGCAAATACAGTCTTAGCATGGTTGTCACATTCCTATCTTGGTTTTGTATCTCCGACTTAGTTTCATTCTAATGCTCACACTTTCACACTAGCGCCCCCGTGTCAGGGTGACAAAAGAAGAAAAGCTGATGGATCGTCAAAAAAAGCATACTCATTAAAGTGCACTTGCATTAATTCAACTACGGGTAATTTGATTTTTCAGTTAATTCGATCCCAGCTGATGGTACAGGCCAGCGCTCATGCATTCTATGGACCCAAACTTGCAATATTTTGATGCTAAAGGTGCCCTTTGCTGGATAATTCAAACTTGACCAGTCAAAATGCACGTGCCTGATCCCTACGATGACCGATAGCAACCCCTTTAGGGGCAGCGTCTGTCTCGGCGGAGCTTAGGGAACAGTGAATGCCTTTGGTATACGTCATCTCTCGTAAAAAACGCGGCCCGCCGAAGGCAACTTTTCAAGCAATAACCATAGCTCACAATATTTCATTATAGTATTTATGTTATTCTAACGTGCGCATATTTTTTTTTATGAAAATTGCCTGCGTGGTGCAATCGGACACGAAACGAAAACTGCATTCGCGATGCTTGCGTGCTCTGCAGCTTATCACGTATGTATTGCGGCAAAGCAGACTGTAACAACTGTGTGGCGAAGTTGACTTTAGGAAATCGGCCGCCATTGTGCAACAATGTTTCTCGCTAAAAAGTTGGTTGCTCGTTCAATTTATACTATGTTTTGGAGTTTTAATGACATTTCTACGTTAGTTTATAAAGTGGCCGTGTGTTTGATTCGGGGGTAGAGTTAGAATCGGGCAAATACTTCTAAATGAATCAGCAGTGTGTTCTGGCATTTTTTTTTTTCATCCCGATTCCACCCGCCGGATAATTCGATCATTTTTGTCGGTCCCGTGAGGGTCGAATAAACGGAAGTTGAGTGTATGAAAAACATGTGAATAACTCATGTTCATTGCTGCCCAGGGTCATCGATGTATCGCTGATACAAATATGCTGTTTCTTTCTGATGTAATAAGACTTTATTAATCCTTATGCTAGGCGTCCTTGCTTTCGCCATGCGTGTTCTGGCTGAATTACTTAAAAACATTTTTCCTCTACTCTTAATTGGGGGAATGCAAATATGTGTTTTTCGCATTCTATTTCTCTTGGCATTGCTACTCAACTTGGTCAGAGAATATGAAAATAGAACCAAATGCAGAAAAGATGCTCAAATGCTTTGGGTCGTTGTGCTTGGTTGAATTTGTTGAATACAAATAAAACTTACATGAACAAGTTTATAGCAAGAATTTTATATGAAAAAATTTAATGTAAGTGGGAGTTGTGTCATATTCAGCTCACTGGCAAGGATGAAAAATTAAAAAAAACTGGACTGAATGTACTCTTCACTGAACCAGTCAGGCATGGAAGGACTGTTTTTGGTTTTATTATCACTGTCCAATACACATGCATGGTTGTCCTCCACCATGCTGTGTAACCCAATGCCTGGTCTTCTTGCATATAGTTTTCATGTCTTCTACATTTTCCAGCCTCTTTATATGTTATCAGTGCGATTAAATGTTTAGTGGTGGTAACTGGTAGTGCATATGATATTGCCTTTTCCAGCTGAATCTTTGCCACAAGCTGCACCAAGCCAGACAGAGGAAAGAAACGAGAGTGGGAATGATTCCAGTGAAGATGAAATGGCAAGCAAAGATGTGGATGCCAGTCCAAATGCTACAGCCACTCTGGAGAATTTACAGAAAAGCAATGGCCAACGTGACCTGAGTCAAAACAGAACAGCTGTGGACTCTGAAACATCAAAGGAAACTGCACCATTCCAAAGCCAGAAAGGAGACGGGAGTGATGAAGACACTGGCTCATTACCATCTTCCTATGGCAGCAATGAATCCCTGCACAAAGACGAGGATAGGAAATCGCCTCAATCTGCACGACACAGTTACGAGTCGCGCGGGGATCTACGCACTGCCACCATCAAAGAGCCGCTTCTGCTGAGATGCCACGTGTGCCCATTTACGACCAAATACCAGGCAACACTGTTTCTCCACATCAAAGCACATGCAAGTGAGGCACTTTTTAACTTTCTTGTTGCATTGAGTTATCTCTGGTTTAGTTGCTTAGATGTGACAAAGGTTGGCTACAGGAACCGGACAGCACAACTTTTTCCAGAGTCTTAGCTAGGTTTAAATTAGACAGCTTGAGCCTCTTGTTGCACAGCGTTGGTATGATAGAAGTGATTGGTTGCCACAGTGAAGTGATACACTACAACCTCGTTAAAAAAAAGTTATATAAGGGTACCTAAAGTTACTTGGTTATATCTATTGTTTTATTATATTCGTAACTGCCCTTTACAGTAGAATCTTATGAATTTCATGGGAAGTGGGAAATGAAATATAATATATTCTCACATAGTAGTGACGGTGAAGAAAGCAGCAAGACTGTGAATGAGTAAACTAGCGTTTTATTGAGTGAACGGTTGCCCTCAAAAACAGGCTACACTCAAAGAACGATAGCAGCAAACACAGTCGGCGATCAGCACAAATCTGATCTGTGGGGCAAGCGCATCGGCTTTTATACATGAGTCATTGAAGCTTCCAGAATAATAGCTGATTCCCATGTGTCTTACGGAAAGTACTATACAATTCGCTTTGTGCATACAGTCAGATTACACAAGGTTCGGTGACAACAGGCAATGAATAGAACCATCGATAACATTTAAGAAACTTCCAATATATGCAGATGCATCCTGTGCTGAGAAAGAACATTTAACATCTGTTATTCGGTGCAAAGCTGTCACTTGAGAAAGATTGAAAAATAGACGTGTCAATGCCCCCCTCTCAAAATGTATTGTCACAATGCTACAAACATTACAGGAAAGCAAAAAACAAAAGCACACTTAATAAAGCAAAAGTAGCTATGCAAAGTCCCAAAGTTCGCTAGTGCTGGCGGAAAGGCTTAAGTTGCATAACATGAACTATTTCAGGTCGTGAGTGGCACTGCTGTGATAGCAAAATGCTGTCTGGCACGACCTCATAGTCCAGTTTGTTTCCAGGTTTTGATGTCAGAAAGGGCCCCAGCAAATCCATCTCAATCTGCTGAAACAGTCGGCAAAGAGACTTGATCGGCTGTAGTAATCCCAGCAGCCTTGTCAGTAGTATCTTGTGTCTCTGGCAGTTTCAACATGTCTTGGATGTAATGGGCGACGTCAGTGGTCAGGCTCAGCCAATAGTTTTTCTCTTGCATTCTTGCGAGCATACTGGAAAACCAGAGGTGCCCCGCTGGCTTATCATCATGCAGGACTTCAGATCGAAGTGCTGCGGGCACAATGAGAAGGTACTTTTGTGCAGGCTGGCGAAAAGTTTTTCACCAGCACATCATTTCTTAAGAAACACGAAGACAATCTATGCCTAAATGCCTTCGGGACAAAGTTGGTCTTGCCTTGCAAGTACTCGACAAGTCTTCTGAGCTCCGAGTTTGCTCACTTGCAGCTTGGCAAAGTTGTCGGCACTTATTGTACCTAAAAGGCATCCTCACCTTGGTCGTCTTGGTACGGCGGGTTCACAGGAGCGTGAGACAGGCAGCCAGCATCGGAATGTTTTCGCACAGCTTTGTAGATCAAAGCGATGTCATAATCTTGCAGTCTGAGGCTCCACTGCACCGGGCATCCTGAAGGGCCTTTTAATTTCGCCAGCCAACACAACGGTTGATAGTCGCTGACGACTTACCTATATTACCTATATGGCCTGCCATATAGGTAATGGCAGAATTTTGCTGTTGCCCAACTGATGGCGAGGCATTCCTTTTCGATCGTAGAATAATTGCCTTCCGCTTTTCACAACAAATGGCAAGCATAAGCTATAACGCGTTCAAGTCCATCTTTACATTGGATTAGCATGGCACCCAGGCTTAGGCTATTTGTGTCAGTGTGAATTTCTGTATTGGTGTCCTCATCGAAGTGTGCAAGTACCGATGGCGACTGCGTGCATCATTTGAGTTCTTGAAATGCGTCGGCCTATTGCCTTTCCTGCTTGAACTTGACCTCACATTGAGTTATATGTGTCAGCGGCTCAGCGATGCATGAAAAGTCACTGACAAAGCGCCTGTAGTAGGCACACATACCAAGGAATCTACGCACTGCCTTTCTGTTGATGAGCTGTTGGAACTTTGCAATGGCAGCTGTCTTCTGCGGGTCGGGGCAGACTCCAGATTTACTGCTGACACAGCCCAAGAACAGAAGCTTATTGTAAGCAAAGCGACACTTTACCGGATTCAGAGGGAGCCCAGATGACTTGATGGCCTCTAGCACTGTCCATAGCCGCCTAAGTTGATCATCGAAATTTCTGGTGAAGACGACGTCTTCCAAGTAAACAACACAGGTCTGCAACTTCACTCCTGCTAACACTGTATCCATCACGCCCTGGAACGTTGCAGACACCTAGCACAGTCCAAATGGCATGACCTTGAATTCATAGAGGCCCTCTGGCATGATGAAGCAGTCTTTTCTGGATCCCTCTTGACTTCTATTTGCCAGTAGCCAGTCTTCAGATCCATTGATGACAGGGGCGTAGCCAGGGGGGGCTTATGGGGCTTCAGCCCCCCCTGAAATTTTTTCGTGCTGTCCATGCGCCGCCAGCCAAAACAACCCCCGACGCCAGAAATCATGCTCGATTTTGTCTAGAATGTCCTATTCATGCTCGAAAAAACATTTTAGCGCGAACATTGCAAAATCAGGCTAAATTTCGCGGCAACACCCATGCACCAGGAGTCACATAACGTAACACAAGGAGCTCCATCTGAGCACAAAGTTCCAACAGCGTGGCAGGTGGGCTCGTCGCGGCATCTCGCTGAGGCCGCGGAATCGGGAGTGCTTGAATTTCAATTCTGACACTTTAGGGGTATAAAGTTCTAATAAACTTTTGATGGGAAAGGTGCATTGATATTTCCAAAGTCGTCCTTTAGATTTTCAATTCCGGAACTTTGTGGGCTTAATGTTGTTATAAACATTTGACGCCTAAGGTGCATTGACTTTTCTAAGTCTTAGGTCGGAACATGCAACAAGACAAGCCAAATCAACACACTATCAGACAAGTTGACAAAACATGCAGCGAGATACGATGAGACCAAGCATTGTGGTGGTTCATTTGTGCCGTCATGTTGCATAAAAAATATCAACATTTTTTTTCACCTATGCCAAAGCGTTCATGTCAATACACTAAAGCCAGCCAGGGTAACTGCGTTCTTATTTATTTTTTCTACTTTGACTTTTATTCGTAAGGACACATTGAGCCTCCTAAATTTTTTTTATTCTGACTACCCTACCCGCGGGCTGCCAGAGCCAGCCAGAATGCATACGTTTTTCTTGTGTTGCCCCGAAACCACCGTGCGGCGTGCTTTGGTGCGCGTGTGGTTTTCTCTGGCCGAGTGAATTTTCGCCTGGCAGAGTTTTGGACGCCTTCCGGCTAGCACACGAGAAAAAGAAACTATGGTTGCTCACCGCCATTACTGTGAAAACTTCACGAATTACACCATGTTCGCTTGAGCGCAACCTCTCCGGAAAGTCTTGTCTTGCCAGTGTAAAATACCGAGCACTATGCGTATGTTTCTCGGTGGACCAAGCGTCTCACGTTTTCTTCGGTATTCATTCGGTAGCCACATTGGGTGCCCAAAGTAGGCATTGAATTGTGTATATACTTTCCTTTATGTTCTTTTTTTCCATTTCGGTGCCCCTGCCCCACAAAAGAGGAAAAAAAAGATACACTGTTGCGGCACAGCGAATTGTCGCATGGTGACATTTGGTTACTTCTTTTGCGAATAGAAGGCACGCTTCAGTTGCCGGATACTATTATTATATAACTGTTATAGCAATAATATGAAGACTCCAGGCGCACTCCTGCTGTCGCCGTCGCCCTCATGTTTCTTATGAAGTCTCAGAGCAATAACGTCGTGACTGCGCACCGCATGCTGGATGTACGAATGAAAGCGAAGGGGGTGGAGGGTGGAATGGGTGAGCTGACGATGGTGCCTCAGTTTTGTGTGCGCAGAGGAGAAAAGCGAGGAGCAAACGCGCCGATTTCCGTCGCACGCGACATATCGGATGGAGTAGATGGAATGGGGGCGGTATCAGGATTCTGTGAATCTGTGATTGTGCTACATGTTTATTTGCCTTGTTTGACGCATTATTTACAGTGACTTTTTCTTAGATACGTAGATTTATTGGAGACTTATATGTGTATTTCAATATCTTGTTGCGAGGTTTTGTGTATACGTGCAGTGAACTTTCTTTCCAGTGACACTTTTTTGCCCTTTATCAAGCATTTGTGCATTCCATTGTATCTTCGCATTTCTAGTGAACGAGGGCGAGTTAAATGAAAGTGAGCCTACCCACCCCGCACAATAATGGTTCTGTTCATTATCTGCGAGGCATGCGCGTAGCACACAGGCATCTTTCATTTACAAAAGTGACATGCAGATGTGAGGGTAAATGTTCTTTAATGCTCTCATACACTGGATTGAACATGGTTGCATGACGTAATGGACACTTCAGAAGCTGAGCAGCGGGGTGCCATGAATGTTTTGACAGCTGAAGGTGTTTCCCAAAAGGAAATTATTCGCCCTATGGCTGCCGTGTACATTGAACATTGCACTTCATTGGCCACTCAGAAGCATTCGAGCAAACGGTTGAAAAAGGACGTGAAAGTTGCAAAGACGATCCAAGACCAGGCCAAAGCCATCATGCAAAAAACCCCAACACAAGTGCAAAAGTTGATGAGCTGATGAGACAAGAATGGAGGATAAATATCGATGAACTGGTAGAGCGTGTGAACATCAGTCGCAGTTCAGTTCACACCATAATTTATTAACATCTCAGTCATCGGCTCTTGTGTGCGCAATGGATGCCCAAAATTTTGAACCACTGCCAGAAGGTTCTGCGCTGCCTTGACTCATCTGATCCGGTATCACAATGAGTGTGACGACTTCTTGTCTGCAATTGTGATCGGGGACAAACCATGGTGCCACTACTAAGAGCCTGAAACACGACAGTAAAGCTTAGTGGAAACATTTGAATTCACCGCCCCGAAAGAAAGCAAAGGCCGTCATTTCTTCCGGAAAGGTGTTGTTTACTAATTTTTTTTCGATCGTCAGGGGCAATTACTGATATAATTTTCTAAAGCCAGAGAGAATATCAATTGTTTCCGATATTGTGAAACGCCAGATCAGCTGCGTGTCGCAATCAAGAACAAACGACGTGGAAAATTGACGAATGGGGTCATTTTGTTCCACGACCTGGCTATGGTGTTGGGCTGCTGAGCATGAGATTGCGGAATCGAATCCTGGCCACGGCGGCCGCATTTCGATGGGAGCGAAATGCGAAAACAACCGTGTACTTAGATTTAGGTGCACGTTAAAGAACCCCAGGTGCTCGAAATTTCCAGAGTCCTCCACTACAAAGTGCCTCATAATCAGGAAATGCTTTTGATATGTAAAACCCCATTTAAAAATTTTTCCACAATGCCCGTCCCCACATCGCTGATGTGGTTAATACAAAACTGGCAAAGTTCAAGTGGGAAACACTGCAACATCCACCATGCAGCTAAGACCTGTCGCCTTGCGACTTCCACCTTTTGGGGCAAATGAAAAAAAAGAGCTTAAGGGAAACAGATTCGTGTCGGACGATGACGTGAAAGAGTCAGTTGCAGATTCGTTGAAGCAGCAACCTAAGGAATTTTACGAGACGGGAATCATCTGACTCGTTAGTCAACGGGATAAATGTCTAAATGCTCATGGAGACTACTTTAAAATAAATACTCCGTTTGTCATATATTTGCATTGGCTCACTTTCATTTGACTCACCCTCATATATTTTGCACAACAGCTTTTTACAGGTGCTCTCTGTTGCGACAATAATTTCGGTGCATTTACTCACGATACACGACCGGTGACAGCTGCTCCTGCGTAATACATTGGAATAAATAACAGCATCATTGAGATTTTTCACTGACCGTTGCATATGTGCAAATATGTAAACAAGGTTGTTGAATGACAAAATGTTATTAACATATTTGTCCTCAACTTGTTCATTTCATGGCCTTCACATTTTTCATATCAGCGGCATGCACTGCTTTGCTGGTTTCGAACTGATATAGTTCTAAGGATCGTGTGATATTTTCTTTACTTACTAAATAGACAAAAACATGGAAGCATTGATATCAGTTATTTTGAGCACAATTTCTTGCACATACGAGTATATCTTTTTATTAAAAAATACACATACTTGTTTTGACAGTGCATAGCGTTGAAGAATTTGTTTGCAGCATCTTTGGCAATGGCAATGCAGTTATTATTCATGTATTTGATCTCTCGACAAATTGTTTAAGAGGGAGCTTTAGCTCGGGCCCAACTCTGATGCGGCCTATTCAAATAAATGTAAAACTCAAACTCTTTTCTGAGATAACCCCTGGATCACTTTTAATAAAATTTGTTAAATTTGAGAAAGTTAACTTCTATATCTGTTGGAAGCGGAAGCTCGATTTAGGGCCTGAATTTTGTTTAAAATATATTGAAAATTTTGAAAGTGCGAAAAAAATAGAAGCACGACGTTTACAATGTAAAAGCTCTTCATCAAAAACAGATATTGTGGTTCTTCAAACGGCATCTATTATAAGAGTCAAAGCGGACAAATTTGGTATGTCAATTTGTACCTTACATGAATTATTTGCATGGTGCACAAGGGTTTTGCAAAAGCCGTATTTCGGTAACGCTAAATTGTTTGAAATTCATTTGTAACATATCAATTTTGTCCACTGTAGATGTACTATTAGATGTGATTCACAGAATTGTGACATTTTTTTTCATTTTTGAGTTAGAGTTTTATGCGTGATAGTTTCGTTTTCTGAAAATTTGAGATTTGTAACAATTTTTGATAAAAAATTGGCAACCTAAATAAAAGATTCGAAACCAGAAGACAATAGAATTTAAGTTTTTTTTTAATGCAACAAACATCATCAACTTTAGTGCAATGGTTGCCGAGAAAAACTAATTCACCTTCTACATGCATTTAGATGGGAGCATCCGAGATAAAGCTTCCTCTTAAGGAGGAGGCCAAGCTGCGTTAGCCCCCCCGAACGAAATTTCTAGTTATGCCACTGATTGACGAGTATTTAGCATTGCAAAGCTGATCCACTGCGTTCTCTCTCTGGGGAGAGGGTTACGTCCTTCTTCATGATCTTGTTCAGTCGACAATAATTGACGCAGAAACATAGGACTCATCCTTTTTCTTCACCAGGACTACAGGAGATGCCCACGGGCTTTTCGACAGTTGGAATATCTCATCATGCAGCATTGTGCCGACTTGTCGCCTTATAGCTTCATGTTCGCTTGTCGAAACTTGGTAAGGGCTGTGGTGGAGAGGTCAAGCACACTTTTCGGTTATTATGCAATGCTTTTCAAGTGGTATTTGTCGAATCCTCAATGAAAATCTTGCCAAAGTCAAGATTGTGGGGTAAAAGTCGGCAAAGGTTGTAAAAATGTGCTTGTATCTACTAAGAAAAAAAAATGTATAACAAATTATGAGATATACAAACTGTCTTGCCGTCTACCAGGCGCAATCTCCAAAAAAAATCAATTTTTTTGAACAGTTATTGCACTACAAAAATTTAAGTGCAAGCACTACAGTTTGGCGTGCCGGGCTGCAGCCACCGATGTTTCGGGCTGGCTTGCATCATCGTCTCTCTCACAGTCAAAGTCTGACAAAAAGGCAGCATCCTCAGACTTGCTGCTGTTCGATCCATTGATGAAATAAGCCGCAGATGCATCAGGATTGCGAGTTCTGCGTTATTTTGAAGCGCACGTGCCGCTCCCGGAGGCAGCTATTTTTGCTTTCTACTTTGATGATTGCGAAAACTTCGGAGCACATTCAAACATCACCACCTGGGGGGGAAAAGGGAACAGCTTAGAAAACTAAAACATTGTTCTCCTCCTTCATGTCCGATAGCACAGCGTATTTGTGACCGGTGCAGAAGTCTCGAAAGGGGCATTTCAAACCATCGTTGGTGGGCTAACGATGCCCAGTGGGCTCAATACAAAAGGAGTTAATAGATTCTTGGCTATCATTTCCAGGTTTGGCAACATAATACCAAATTGGCTACATTTGAAAGCTTGTGTCAGACAATATTCTGGTTGGCAGCTTTTTAAACCATTATTTGTTTATCATAGCGTAGTCTTTCATTCATCCTATATTTTCCCTGTAAAAATGCTTTAATACCATGTGTTTAAGTTTCCTCATACAATAAGTACGATGTTGTTCTTACATCTGTTTCATTATTGAACCTCAACCTAGCTGCCAAGGCTATGGGTTCAAACGGTATTGTATATTGTGTGTATGCAATGCATCAAATAAATAAGAAATAGAGCAACGATACTGTTGATGCTGGACTGCTCTCTAATTAGGTTTAGGAACATACCTAGCCTTTATAATATTGCTTTAAACTTTTCAAGAAGATTACATCGAAATGAGATAGAGGCTCATGTGCGTGCTCATTTTGCTAAAACCTTGTCTCTTTTGTTTTGCAGACAATAAGGAGAAAACGCTTTTGAGTTGCCAGTTCTGCTCCTACACAACCAGATTCAAGAATGACCTGGTTAGCCACGCCAGGTCACACACGAGCAAAACGCCTCACAGATCTACTGTGGGCACACGTGCATATGGCGATAAGGGCAATATGGTTGCTCATGTGCATATACGTGCTGCTGATATACCGTTCAAGTGCGATATCTGTCCACGTCAATTCAAGCAGAAGCTACTGCTGAGGCAGCATATGCACAGCAAGCACGCTGATTCTGAGAAAGTACAAACCCCCTGAACTCTGCAATTTCATACTATTTCATGTTTCTTTTATAGTGCTAATAGTCAGTTTGTCTTACTGTGCTCATATTGTGCTTCATTATGTGTATATGCCCCATTACATATTGACACAAAAATGTGGGGCTCCCGCACCGCAGAACGGCGCGCGCATTTAACGTAACTAACTACATTTAATTTTAACATAACTAATTTTAATTTAATAACATAACTACATTTTGTTATTGCTAAGTTTATTTTTAATGTGACAGTGTCATACCATATATTATTTGTCTTTGCAGTTTACATGTAAAGGAGAGTTCGATGGAAGCCCGTCCGATTGAGATGAAAAATGACACAGAAAGACGTACACCAACCAAAGAAAATTAAAAAAAAACGTGAACAAGGCTTCTGTATGGAAGCCAGAATGTCTTGTCTTTTAAAGTTTTATTTGGTTGGTGTATGCCTTTCTCTCATTAAATTTATGTGTGCCTTCATGCATGTTAGTACTTTTTATCTTTCCTCGTTCACTTCACTGTTTTCAAATTTTGTCAAAGGCTGTGTGTATTGTTTTCTGCACATAAGTTGCTGTGTATACTGGCTTAGGTTTGGCCCCAGGCACCGTGTGTATTGAGTATGGGCCTCAGGCACCCTCCCTATCTTCAAGCTCTCTTTGGCCATTTTTCACACTAGTGTGTCTAAAGAGTCATGTGGAAAATATAAATTTTTATTGATGAAGTATTGATTGAAATTTTAATGCACACTGACGTGCTTGTGTCACTCAGCAATCATTCCATGCTATAATGGCAGAAAATTTTACGGAAACAGAGTACTTGATCACAATCAAAAATGCATCTATCTTGAAAACTTAAGACAGTGTGAGGAAGTCTGTTTACTTGAGATATATAAATGTTATCCTAAAGGTAAACCCGCCGTGGTTGCTCAGTGGCTATGGTGTTGGGCTGCTGAGCACGAGGTCGCGGGATCGGATCCAGGCCACGGCAGCCCCATTTTCATGGGGGTGAAATGCGGTGAAATTTAGGTGCACGTTAAAGAACCCTAGGTAGCCGAAATTTGTGAAGTCCTCCGCTATGGTGTGCCTCATAATCAGAAAGTGGTTTTGGCACGTAAAACCCCATAATTAAAAAATATTATTAATCTCCAAGGTAAAAACAAGTTGAAGAAAAAGATCACTTACCTCTCCGCAATAGACAATATGCGAAATGCACGACACCATCTCATGCACAAGTTGAGAGTTAGGCCCGCCATCTTGGCTGTAGCCAGGGAGCGGCATAACTATATCATAACTCGATCAGAAGTGGGGAATGTATGCGCAAGCCCGGCACGGATTCGCAAACCGCAGATCGACCCACATCGTATAGTGAAAATGCCGACGCACTGCTGTGTCCCTCGGTGAAAAAGCGAGGACCCAAGGATCCAGGCGGGAACAAGGTGTGTGGTTTTTACTTTCACACCCGTGTAATCTGTGCCCGAGAGGCATGGTAAACATCGGACGTACCCTTATTAGTAGTCGTCTCCTTGAAAAAAAAGAAATAACCTTGAGTGACCCGCAAATGACAATACCTGTTAGAGAAGTAATGTGTTGTACCTTACCCGATGTTAGTGAAAGTTTCAAAAGGCTTCCTTTTCACGTCAACCCTGTGGTGTTCATCCTCGAGCTCTGGTTACGCGGCGCCACTGGATGGATGGATGGATGTTATGAGCGTCCCCTTTGGAACGGGGCGGTGGCTTGCGCCACCAAGCTCTTGCTACTATGCTGCCTAATATCCTACCTAGGTTAACCCATGAGAAAAAAAAAACACACTATGAACTACCACGTCCAAATTTTCTGATACCCTATTGCGAACTGTGCTTTTGTACGTCTCCGTCCTTTGTCGTTTCCCTACTTTTCTTCCACCAATCCTCCAATCGCCTCTTACTGATGTCTATTGCGGATCTGTTTGCTTTACCACTGCTCCCGCTGAACCCAAGGGCTTCAAGGAGGCCAGTGGTGCCTAAATCGACCGCTGGATAGATGTCTTCACATTCTAATAAAATATGCTCCGTCGTTTCCCTAGCTTTACCGCAGCAAGCACATGCTTCTTCTTCCTTCTTATATCTCGCTTTATACGTGCGTGTTCTAAGGCATCCCGATCTCGCTTCGAAAAGTAATGAGCTTCCCTTTGAGTTATCATAAATGGTTTCTTTCCTAATTTCGTTTTTTCCCCTTAAGTAGTTACTCATGGCAGGTTTCTTTTCCATTGCCGCCACCCATGAGATTAATTCAGCCTCTCTGACTTTCCGCTTGACCTTCTTTGTTGCTGTGTTGCCCACCCCACAGGCCGCATACTTGCTGGTAAGCTTCCTAGTTCTTTTCCTCCACTGTGAATCAATGTTTTGCCTGTACAGATACCTGAACACTCTCCCAGCCCATTTACTTTCCTCCATATTCCTCAGCCGTTCTTCATACTCAATTTTACTGCGAGCTTCCCTCACTTCAAAACTAGTCCAGCCCATATCCCCTTGCACAGCTTCATTTGTAGTCTTCCCGTGAGCGCCCAATGCGAGGCGACCCACTGACCTTTGGTTCCCGTCGAGTCCTGATTGTACCCCTGATTTAAAGCAAACAACCGCATTTGCAAAAGTAAGTCCTGGAACCATTACCCCTTTCCACATACCTCGGAGGACCTCGTACCTATTGTATCCCCATAGCGCTCTGTGCTTCATTATGGCTGCATTTCTCTTCCCCTTGACTGTTATGGTTTTTTCCTGTGTTTCCATATATCCGTTGCCTTCGTTTATCCATATACCAAGGTATTTATATTCTGTTACCCGAGGTATTTCTTGGCCCTGTATCTCCACTGTCTGTTCACTGTTTTCATTGAATACAATAACACCTGATTTTCTAACACTAAATTTCAAACCTAAATTGTTGCATTCCTGTCCACAGATATTAGCCAGACGTTGCAAATCACTTTGCTTGTTTGCGAGCAACACAATGTCGTCCGCATAAAATAAACCTGGGAGTTGCTGCTCTATTACTGTACCTGCCTGTTTGTATGAGAGATTAAACCCGATATTACTTCCTTCTAGCGCCCTCTCCATCCTCACCATGTACATCATAAACAGCACCGGGGATAAAGGGCACCCCTGCCTCAGTCCCTTGTTGATATGAACTTTCTCCGCGCTCCTCATCCCTTCCCATTCAACGCAAACAGTATTTTCTAGGTAAATCTCTCTCAAAAGCTGTATACAATCGTTACCTAAGCCTTCCCCTTCCAGAATATCCCACAAAATGCTGCGGTCTACGTTGTCGTATGCTCCTGTAATGTCCAAAAAGGCCACATACAACGGCCTGATTTTGATATTTCAATACACTGAGTAAGAACAAACAAGTTATCATCCAAACGCCTACCTATTCTAAAGCCATTCTGAAGCTCTCCCAAAATGTCATTATTTTCTGCCCATGCTTGAAGCTTTAATTTGATTGCCTGCATTGCTAGCCTGTATATTACCGATGTAATGGTCAACGGTCTATACGAGTGAATTCTGTCTTTCTCCCCCTTAGCTTTATAAATTAAATTCATTCTACTTTGTCGCCAACTGTCTGGTATTCGTCTATCTTTTAAAGTTTTTTCAACTGCTTTCACGAGAGCTTCCTTACTTTTTGGTCCCAGTTCATTTATCAGCCTAACGGGAACCTCGTCTAGCCCTGTGGCTGTGTGCCTAGGAATTTTCTCTTCCGCTTTCTTCCAGTTTAAATTTGTAAGCACTAGCTCCTTTCCCCCTTGGGTCTCTTTCATGCTTTTTTCTTCAAATACAACCTCGTCCTTGCCTTGGAAAGATTCGGCTGTTACTTTTTGGATGTAATTTATTGCTGCTTCTCCTTCCAGTCTGTTTTCATCTTCGTCTAGGATATGTTGTTGTATTGTTGTTGACTTCCTGCCTAATAATTTTATGTTGTTTCAAAATATTCTAGGTGCGGCCTTCTGTTTCTCACGTATTTCTGACAACCAACTTTCACTTTCACCTTTTAATTTTGCTTGCACCAGTATTTGAACCATTGACTTTTTCTCCCGGTATATTTCCCATTTACCGGTTACTTCATCCTGTGGCAACTGCGCCTTCTTTGCCTGCCTGTGCTCTCGAGATGCTTTCTGTCTTTCGGCGATCGCTTCTCGTATCTCCTTGTTCCACCAGCTTTTCGGTTTCTTTTTTCCTTTCCAATGAACGTGTTGTTTCTCTTTCCGTATTTCTGTCGTTACTACACTTAGAAGCTCACCATATTCCCACCCCTTACTTGGCGACTTGCCAATTTCTTCCTCCACTCTAGTGACTATATTTGCTATTTGTTCAGCATTCAAATTTGGGCTGGCCATTTTGCTTTCGTTGCTCTCTTTCCCAACTACATATCCCATTTTCAAAATGATGCGTTTATGGTCACTCCCTATGCTGCTAAACCCTTCCTCATCGATGACCATTTCTCTCAACTTATCCTGAATTCCTTCTGTCATCAGACAGTAATCAATGGTCGATTGCCGGTTTCCCACTTCCCACGTGATCTGTCCTTCACACTTAGGCCCTGTATTCACGATCACGAGGTTATGTTGCTCGCAAAGGTCTAGCATTAACTTCCCGTTATTGTCGGTATAGCCGTCTAAATCCTGTATGTGGGCATTCATGTCACCTAATAGGACTATCTCAGCACCATTCCCGAAACCCCTAATATCAGCGCTTATGCATTCCACTAACTCTTTATTCTTCTCTGTGCAATTTATTCCGGTCCACAAATACGTAACTCCAAGCCAAGTTTCTTTCCCACTCATTGTACCTGATAACCAAAGATGCTCTTGACATTGTAAATTTACTCTTTTCCATTTGGCTCCCTGATGGATGAGCATTCCGACTCCCCCTCCCTTTCTTTCCGACTTAGTTCTGTTGCACCCTTCCCATACATAATTCTCAATAACTGGCGGCTCTTCTGAGTCTCTAAGGTGCGTTTCTGTAACCGCATACACCCCTATTTGTTCTCTATGTAACTGCTCCTCAATCTCTGCCCACTTTTCCTTTCTTCTGCCGCCCTGCATGTTTATGTAGCCTATTGCATGGCGAGCTCTTGTTCTTGCTTTCCTCCTTTTTCTCTTATCGACGGCGATGCTCTTCTGCTGTTCCCCTAGGGGACCTTCTTTATTACTACCTACTCTGACCTCCCGAGCGCCCGCGGGCCCCCTAAAAAAGCAACAGCGCGACCCCCAAGTCGCCAGCCCACTTCTCGTGCTAGCCTGTAATTGAAGTGGATCCCATCTCGTTTAAAACCACCACAACTTCTCACTTCCCTGTTTACTTCGACAACCTCGAAGCCTTTCTCTCGGCTCATTTTCCATATTGCCTCATTGGCAGCCATTACGGCTCTTTGTACGTGACTGTCACGCACAGGCACCTCCGGCACCGTGCACACCACGATCTGCACCTGAGGGGATAGCTCGCGCAAGTCGTCCACCCCCTTCGCCAAGCGCTGGGCTAGTCCTGGCCCTTTCCTGTTCAGGACGTCATTTAGCCCACCTGCTACTACGACAAGGTTGCGCACGTGGGCATTTTCCGTGAGCTTTTCTTTTGCTCGCTCCATGACAGAACCCAGTGTCTGCCCTGGAAATGTCCCTACCGCCACTCTTTTGTCGCCTTTCACCCTCTCCACAATTGCTTTTGAGCACCCACCCATGTTTGAGTCGCCAGCGATAATCACCCTTTCACTCTCTCCTACCTCTCCCTGCTTCCCGGCTTCCTGTGGCTGCAGCGTCGCCTCCCGCGGGGGGTGTTGCGCTGCTTCGCTATAACTACGCCGATTCACCGGCGGCGAGCTGACTACCGCTTGCCCTGCCACCCTGCCCCCGACTTCGCATGTAGGGTCTACCCTACTTTCTGTGCTTTTGCCTCCGGCTTGGTGTCCCGACCCATCATTCTCCGCTGCGCGCGTCTCAAGCGCATCGAGACGCCTATGCAGTTCTGCTCTCCTTTCCTTCTCTTCTTTAAGCTCGGCCACGGTTCTTACTAATTGCGCGGCCTGCACCGCTTCCACCTTGACCAACTCGGCGACTTTCGCCTGCAAAGCTAACCGCCTCTCCCGCTCCTCCTTCAGGTCTGCTTTCAGCTCCTCGAACTTGGCTGTCCAATTTCCCTCCAGTTTTTGGACTGCTTCCCTGACCTTTTCGCACAGCCTGCACGTAAAGCTAGACTCTTCCGCGTCTGCTAAGCTCTGGAAACTGGTCTCGTCGAGGGAGCACCAGCGCAGGCACTCGTCGCACTGCACTTGCTCCGCATCCCCCGCGGCCTTCCCTTTGTTTGGTTTCATCGCTAGGCCTACTTCCTCAGGCTCAACGAGCACGTCCGCCAAATCACTTCGAAGAGCTAGCTGAGATAGTTACATAGGCCTATCAAACAGGTCCCGCCTAGCACCCAGGCCCAACGAGGGAAACCGCCAGACCCAGACAAAGCCGGCACGTTTAGCACGCTTACCACGAATTCAAAATTTGCGCCCCCGCTCCATGCAAAACAAAACTCTTCAAAAACATTAGCCAACAAGAAGAAAAAAAGACCACCTAGCCACGAACGAAGTTGCTAAAGCCTCGACACAGGAGCGTCCGCACGCCCAATTACTATTTAAATACAAAAAACAGCTAATAAAAACAGAAGCAAGCTCAAAGCATGCACAAAAACTTGTACCGCATGTACCGGTACATGCAGCGCCACATGCGGCCATCCTCGGAGATTTCAGGTTGGGGGCACTACTGTTTACGGCCGCGCCGCGCACTGCGCTATGGGTGGAGATGGCGTTGACGAGTGATCGGCGTGTGTTGTTTTGCGGCTTTCTAAAGATAGAAAATATCGATGGCTACTTCAAGAAGAGCTGCTTACGCATGGGTGCGAGGTTGTACTATAGCAGGCACGTTTACGCAGTAAGAGGAGAATCGGTGAACGCAAGAGGCCCGTCGGACATCTTCGGCAAATGTGTCGCCCAGATGAAAAGCGTGGACTACGATGTGCGTCTTGAGGTGAACCAATCCTTTCTTCCAAAAAAAATAATAATAAGTGCCTCAATATCGCTAACCGCTTCATTTTTTTTTCTTTTTTAGTTGTCAGAAAATTGCAGAAATATTTTGCACGCAAGCTGTACATGCAAAGCTGGCTGCGGAGGCTGGTGCAAGCACGCCGCGGCCATGGCGATATTCGTAAATGAATACGAATATACATCGTGCACGGATGTTCCATGCGCATGGAAGAAACCATCATCGCGTCCCAACGTCGATGTCAAAAAATCAATCAAGGAAGTCTTTTCCCGTACGGGAAGTTCGTTTTCTACTTTTTTTTGTGTGTGATGCGACTTTGCCGCTGATTGACGCAATCAATTTTGCAAGTCGACCTTCGCGAAAACCAATTCTGCAGATGGTGAACCCTGCAGCTCTTTTCTCGCAGTTTGCAGGTGTAAATTGTGCCATTAAGGAGCTTGAGGAGCGCAGGGACATGATCCAGGTGCCGTCGACGGCACATCTAGCAGACGACAGCTTCGACAGAGAGTTGCTAAAAAAAAAACTAGATAAGGAGGGCAGCGTACACAGTGCGCTAAGGGTCACTTCGACCTCGCCTTTTATTCTGAAAAGTGAAAACATGGTCTGGGGCAAGGCGGCATCACTCTTTTTGTAGCAAGGTGGAAATATTGTTGGAATGTACGCTGGGTGCTGAGCGATGTTGCTTCTCTCGTTTCCCACGAAGTGAGAACTGAATATTCGCGTTTCATTCCTTTTCGGTTGCCACAGCTCTCCCTCTGAGCTGTTAGAAAGCAAGAAGATAACGTGTCTGAATACATAAGGCGCACAGACTGGCATTATAAAGGCAAAAGGCGCAGCTCATCAGAAACAGGTCAAAAGAACACAGACGACACACACATTTGGCGCTTTGGTGTATGTTGTCTGTGTTCTTTTGTTCTGTTTTTGATGCGCAACTACTTTGCCTCCATCATGATATACCAAGAAGACCAATGTGCAACATTATCCTGGCATTAATCGATAGTAAGACACGTTTACCTTGCTTGGCGGACAGCTGCGATCTACCTCTGTTTTCTTTCAGTCTCATACGATTTCCAAGGAAAACGGTAGAATTTGATCGGCGGCAATTTTCCCGCAGTGTTCCTGTAGCGGTTGTGACAGCGATAAACGCAGCAATACGGCGAATTGCCTTTCCTGGACCCGGTTTTCACAACCACGCAACGAGGCGCCATGCTCCCCTACGTTGTCAACGCGTCCACTTCGCATTCACCCCCAACCTATTATCGGCGTCACCCGCGACAGAGGGCGCTACGTGCGCGGCTTGAAGCTGCAGTGCACGAGGCCTTTTTCTTTTAATCCAGCTGCCATGACAGCAGCCTTGTCGTTAGAGCAAATACAGATGGTCTGCACGTGCAAAGGCTGTAAATATTAGGGTGCATGGCGCTCGCTCTTGTAAGCCCGAGGTCACAAGGACATTAATGCTTAGCTTTGCTCAGGTACATGCCAACCTTCACGCTGCGATATAGATGCCGGATAGTGCAGATAAAGCGATGGGCGCACATGCTCGTGCCGGTGTCGCACGAGCACCTACGATCATGATCAATTATCGCTCTTACATGATCCAACTAACCGCATTGAGTTTGCCGTGCTCTAGCGCCCCACACGACCGCCTACAATTGCAGCTGATCGCAATTTGTTTAATCAGTATTGAGAAGAATCACGATCAAAAGTGGCCTCGTGACAGATGTGCATATCAACCACAATAGCCCGGTAACAAATGCTTGCACGATTGTGGCATAACTACGTTTATTATCAGGCGAAGTATTTTGAAATATCACCCACAGGTCACTGTTCAAGTATTGCACATCAGGTTATGGATGAATGATTTGATGATGCAGGTTTTAACTACATGTATGAGGGATCGACGTTGGGGTAGTTGGTGCTGCATAATTGGACAGGGTAAACAGTGAATAAGACGAGGACACGTGAAAGAATGGCAGCAGAAGCACTAACATTGTCTTTATTGCAACCAGCCAATATACAGAAACCAGGTACAGCTTCCCCGCATGGGCCGAGCATATCCTCAAGGATATCCGTAAATTTTAATCCATGCCTTTTATCCTTGACGATACGCTCGGCGCATATGGGAGTTAGCTGTGCCTGGTTTCTATATATTGCGTTGTTGCAATAAAGACAATGTTGTGAGTGCTGTGTTGTTATTTCACGTGTCCTCGTCTTTCGCTCTGTTTACCCCATCCACTTAACTACATGTATATCTTTTGAAACTTGCAGGCTTTGTATGATCGCTTCCCAAGAGACGGCACATTATACAAAAGGTGGATTATCGCCATCAAGTACGACAAAGGGAAATACTTCAAGGTGTCAAAAAGCACAAGGGGTGTTCAAGGCACTTCCTGCCATCAGGCTTTATTACCTGTGTATCCTGCGACAACAACTTACTGTGACAAACAGTTTGCCCTAGTGCATTCAGCTTTGGAAAAACGCAACAGCTTCGCAAGCCACCCAAAAAGCGAGCATTGAGTGCCTGTTTATAAGCACATCAAATTTCCGATCAAGTTGCTGCTCTATCGTTGACTGTAGAAGAGAGTGAAGCAGGATTTTTCGATTACCACTCCACTGATCGATCATCTGCAGCTGCTCTAGAGTCTAATGCACCTGAAACAGAAGGATACACCATTAGCAGTTCACCTGCTGCCGGTACAACCGCTTTATTATGTGTTGGCGAGCCTGTCAGTGAAGTGGGACATCTCGAGGGTGTGGTTGCCACACAGGGTAATGAAATAGACTTAAATATGAATGTGAAGTCCTCCAGGAGCAGCTGCTCCAGACGAGGACAGATATACAGCTTTCTCCAGGGCAATCGCCGTCTCACTGCAAGTCTTGAAGAAAAAGAAATTAGAATTGGCTTTTATTGAGCATTTTAAACACTCAAATGAGGATTTGCTTGCCTACTGAGGAATGCCAACATACCAGCACTTTCTGGCGTTTATAGTTTACATCAGCCCCGGAAAGAATGGGAGTAGCGTGTTGAGGAATCAGGGTGTCTACCAACCGAGAAAACCGGGAATTCTCGGGGATTTTTAGTAGTATGGAAAAACTCAGGGAATTTGTGCCTCTATCAGGGAAAATTAGCTGTAATTTTATTGAAAGGGTCGAAAGTCGCGGTAATGCTGGCTCGAGTAACAGACAGGAATCGTAACGAATCGTCTTTGACGCCCTGTCGTCGGCTGGAGGAGTTGCCAGTGTAGAGTCAACGACTGACTTTACGGATTCCCGATAATTTGGACGGCTTCGCGGCACCACCACGTACCCCATAAAGTCAATGTATCAAAACGTCAGAAATTTCGGGCGCAAGAACTTTTTGCCGTCCGATTTTCCGGCCGTTCTGCATGACTGCAGGTCCGAAACGGCATTAATCAAAGCCACCACCGCTGCCATTTTGATTACCTCGCCGCTTCGAACCGACGCTACCGCACGCAGATCCGCTAGCAGCCGTAGCCACCACTGCGGCAACGCTGCGCCTAGCTGCTTCGACGTTCGCTATTAAGCTTCTTGCCGTTCGGTGCCGTGTTCCTTCATTTTTCCGCTGTCAGCAATAATTTTGGCTTCGGAGCTCAGAAAGCACGGCGCATTCCATAATGCTGGTTCCTGAAAGTTGGTTTCGCCTCGGTGTAGTTGTGTAACGCGGTGAAGCATCAACAAACGTATTGCGGTGAAGCTTAACAAGAATAGGAAGTTTGTATTCCTTAATTTTACACGCGTGCACCCACCCTATCCTGTCTCAGTAGGAGCACCGCTATGCCTAATAAGTGTACTGACAGGCATTCAGAGCTTTTTCAGACGTACCTGTGCCGATTTGAGCCCTTAAGGAGCAGTAAAGGCAGGCATTTATTTTTTCGGACTGCCTGATTTTTCGCAAGTTTTCGTGGCCCCTAGGGGGTCCGAAAATTTGGACGTTGACTGTAATCTGACCAAGAGTATGCTTCAGATGGTCCGTAGTGCGAACGCGCAACGAAAGGAGCACGAGAACAAAGGACCGACGCATTGAGGAATGAACGGGGAATGAAGTATGCGAGCGCTTCTTCGAAGGATCCTGAGCTCAAAAAACACTCTTGGCTGACGCCGAGATGCAGGTGACGCTCAAACAGACCAAAATAAACTCTTTAAAGCAGTGAAACACAACACTGAGGCGTCGTGTACAGGCTGAGAGTATGTCAGGACAGTTGAGGTAGACTTACCAGCTGTTGCGAGAGATTTTCAATTGTGACAAAATTCGGGCCTCATACCACTGAGCTTGCTATCAGTTGGTATAAGTAGCTCATATTCGAAAATATTCCCTTCTGTATGCATCTCCTTTTTATTTGTATTTGAGAATGTCTGACTCGATTTGCAATTTCTTTCGAAGACATTTTATTTGCTGTGCATTTTACTAACCCCTCCCTTTTATTCTTTTTTTTTGAATAACATGAACACTACTCCTTAGTATTCAGACTGGATTAAGTCGGTTCTTTTAAAAAACAATGTTTTGATATGCTTACTAAAGAGTGACAGCATCGGGCGATATGGTTCCAGCCCGTCTTATAGTTCTGCATCACTCAGGGAATTTCGCAAAGGCACTCAGGAAAAACCTGGAAAACTCAGGGAAATTGGAAATGTCACCTTGGTAGACACCCTAGGAATGCTGGCATCAAAGCAAGCGGAGGCCGATGGCGGAAGCTGACAGCAAAGAATGAGCTATTCCTCGTACTTGTGAGGCTTCGTGTCGGCCTCTTCGAGCATGGCCGGGCACACATATTTGGGATCACTCAGTCAACAGTGTCGCGCATGTGTGTGTCATGGATTAACTTCATGTACATAAGACTGCAAACTACCAGCCTGGGTATCAAGAGCTATAATAGACGCAACAATGCCTGCAGCATTAACAAGGGTTCGTTTTGGAAGCAACGGAGATAAAGTGTGAGGTGCCTTCCTGTCTCTCCAGTCGAGCTCCTACTCTGCTTACAAGTCTCCAAATATCATTAAAGTCCTCATTGGTGTTTCACCAAACGGCTTAGTGAGCTTTGTGTTAGAACTCTGCAAAGCTTCTATCTCAGGCAGGAAGGCTGTACTCAATCAAGAGTGTATTTCTCAACCTCAAGTTTGACATATGATTTCATCATGGCAGACAAGGGGGTGCTTGACTGAGGACCTTTTGGCAAGCAAAAATGTCAAGCTGAACATTCCACCAATTCTGCACAGGAGTGCCCTCACTGAACAAGTCAGGGAAACTAAGATTGCTTCATTGAGAATCCATGTAGAAAGGAGAATAAGAAGGGTCAAATTATTTCATATATTTGATTGGCCGATCCCACTCACATTGGCTCCCATAATCAATCAGATCTGGACTGTGGCTGCTATTCTCACAAGCTTTCAAAGCCCTTTGAGCAAATCACTACCAAGCAGGCAACAGCTGGCACCTCCGACAGAGCTAATGGATGAATAACTCAGAGGATGACCATTCATTGGCTCAAAGCAAGGAGCAAGATAACACAGGAGCAGAAACTTACCTCATCCCTACAATCAGATGGGCATGATTAGGCCAGGCCACGCGCTCTGCGAACTGCCACAACTGACGAACCATCTGTCACCATACGCGTAACGCTAAGTCGCTTCTTGCCTGCGCTGGCTAATATCGGATCGTTCCCCTCTTGCTAGGTGGCTCTAACTTCAAGACAAGATTTATGCTTAGCAGTGAACCGGACTGCTGGGCTTCCATGAAAAGTGCATAAGTGAAAATGTTTTCATAGTAGGGATGGTGAAGAAAGCAGCAAAACTAGGAATGACGATACTAGTGTTTTATCGGATGAACCTGTACCCTCAAAAATAGGTCATACGTTCAAAGAGTGGCAAAAGTGGCAAACACAGTCGGCGATCATCGAAAAATCTGATCTGCCGGTCAAACGCGTCGGTTTTTATACATGAATCATCAAAGGTAGCAGAGTAATCGCTGGTGCCCATGTGTCTTCCTGAAAATTCTGCAAAATTCTTGTCGCACATGCAATCAGGTTACACAAGCTTCACTGTCGCACATGCAATCAGGTTACACAAGCTTCACTGACAACAGGCAGTGGGTAAAAACATAGATAATATTGGAGAGAGAAAGAGAAAAACATTTATTTAGACCATCGAGGCCGTTGCTCTTGAGGTCTAGTGGGTGTTGTCCTCATTCCAGGACTCCACTGGCCATGGCTGCATGATGTACTTCCTGAACGAGAGCTTCTTGTCCCGCCAGGGTATTGTTGGTCAGCTGCACCTCCCATTGCTCGAATGATGTGCTAGGCGTCTTTAAGTGCTGAGGTTTGCCCCCGCACCTCCACGAGATGTGAAAGAGTGTAGGGTGTCAGGATTGGGGGCTCAATCCCGTCGCTCGTGATCCGTTGTCAAGATTGGAGTCGGGCATGAATTAGAAGGTAGCTGGCCCATGCCGTCGTCCAACTTATCCACGCTGAGGACGTTGATGAAGGGAAGAACTGCTTCTCATCGAGAACGAGGAATATGGGTTTATTTACCGTATTTATATCAGTCTAACATGACTGCTTGAGAAAAGTGCATCAGTCTAACATGACTGCTTAAGAAAAATTGTCTCGAGCACCTGCACAACAGCAGTTTTTATACACTCGGTCCGCCGGCGATACAAGGTGGCGAACGTTCGTGTTTCATCGCAAAACTAGCCGCCTCCCGCGGGACGGCCCACGCACAGAAAGGCACACACATTCCCATGTCCGGAGCCGACGTCCGAGGGGAGCCGTTCCGTGTAGCTCGGAGCAATTCTGGGAAGCTCGTCCTGCGTCCCGGACGGCGCGTGGGAAGCAACAAAAAACGGCTTTCTCGTGGCAGCCCGCGCACGCGTAGCAGATCAGGTCCGTGCTGGGGAGTTTGGGCACAATAGTTCACCCGCCGAACTCATTCCGTCACAACGGCGACGAGACCAGAGGATGGCGGCGGTGTCAGCACAAAGCCCGCTTCATCGAACGCATCCTAGCTGAAGCGACGGAGAGTGGGGGATGCGCGTCTTGTTCCCCGGTCGTAACTGGGTGGCAATCTTGCATTGCAGCTCGCCAATCTAACAGCGCCTCCATGGTCCGAAAAATCTCGACTGTCTAGCGCTGACAACCGCTAGGCAGGAAGAGAACGGCTGGTGGTGAGGGGGGGGGGGGATTGATGTCTTGGCTCGCAGCGACCACTTGTGTATTGATGTCACCGCCCCAAAACATCCAACAAGGACAAGCAACTGCAAAATGAACCCCACAACACGGCTCTGCGCCGAGATGACGTGCATTGGCCCTCACTTTAGACCCGCTATAGGCTTAAAAAAAGCTACATAAGTGCAGAAACAAAAAAATACTGCATTTCGCTATGCCAATTTCTGAAGCAAATTCCTGCTGACAAATTCAGCAATCATGTAGGGAATCCTGCTAATTGAGAGGGGATCTTCTTCGCTTAATAAAATTAACACTAGAACCCTAAAATTTAGGCGGGACCCTCAAACGCAGAATTCAAGTTAGCCTGCTCAATCCATCCGCATTGCTATGCAACTTTCCCTTCTTATATCTAACGGAGAAGTTGTACTCTTGGAGAGTGAGGCTCCATCGGAGCAAACGACCATTTTTGTGTGACATTTGATTGAGCCACGTCAGAGGACAGTGGTCGGTCTCGAAGATGAACTTCGCTCCGTACAAGTAACACGACAACTTCTTGAGGTGGTGACAGGGAGACCTAGGGTTGTTTTGTACACGCCTCTGATAATGGCATCGACTTGTTGGTCGCGTTTGTTTAGCGAATGGTAGTGGTATAAAATGCATACGTTACTCTGCTGATTACGAGAGCCTGGACGAGGCAAAGCGTGTGCCTCTTCTCGCATGCCCTTGCGGCTTCTTGTTATTCGTTTAATAATGTGCGAGACCTGGTTGGTGGCAGGCCTTAGGGTTTGGATGGAGTGGAAGGCTTTCAGGTTGCTCTGGATCCAAAAGCCCATAATCCTAGTCTTGTTGCTTTCCGTGATCTTCTGGCCCTCTAGGTCGATGGGGCTGGGGACTTAGATTCCTCCTCCGTACACCCGGATCACCTCGGACTTCTCGGACGCGCAACGCATCCCGCTCGCTGCCGCGAATCTCTTCACGGCCATCGCGGCCTCCTGAAGGGTCACCTCTTTTCACACGGGGGAGGCCTAGCTGCAAGCTTGGTGGCCCAGAGTGTGATGTCGTCTGCGTACAGGGCGTAACCTAGGTTCGGGATCTTCCGCAGCTCTTTGGTCAACCCTAGCATCGCGACGTTGAAGAGAATCGGGGAGACTATCGCCCCTTGCGGCGTTCCTTTGTTCGGCACGTCGATTGTATCCGATCGAGTATGGCCTATTCCGGTGGTTGCCGTCCGGCCCGTCAGGAACGATTTGACGTAATTAAAGATGCGCTCCCCACAGCTGATGTCGTTCAGTCCCTTGAGAATAGCCTCGTGAGAGATGTTATTGAAGGCCCCTTTCAGGTTGAGTGCGAGCAGGGGGTGTTCTCCTCCCTTCGGGATGCCCTTGAAACCTTCTTCCTTAAGATTAGGAAAGCATCTTGCGCAGAAAGTCGCGGCCTGAAGCCAAGCATGGTGTCCGGGAAGAGGTGACCGTCCTCTATGTAATGTTGGAGACGAGTTTCGTTGACCCTCGTACAGCTTGCCGAGGCACGAAGTCAGCAAGATGGGACGCAGGGCGTCGATCGCGGGCTTGCCGGGTTTGGGAATGGTCACGATTTCCGCGTGTTTCCACTCGTTCGGTACGTGGCTCTTGTTCTAGAGTTCCTCGTTTAGGTATTCGGTCAAGTCCTGGATGTGCGTCAGGCTCAGGTTGATAATCATGGCAATGGCGATTTTGTCAACCCCGGGAGCAGTGTTGCGCTGTGAGGCGTTCGTGCCGCGGCCTACACCTCTTTCTCTGTGATCGGAGCGTCCAGTTCTGGTCTTGATACTCCTTCGTATTTTAGGAGGCAGGGTTGTATGGGGTCACTACCCAGGTATCTGGTTTTTAGGGTGTCAATCAGATCCGGGTCATGTCCGGGGAACTTGTGAGCGATTTCTAGAAGTGTCCGACTGGTTTTCGAGTTCGCCTTGTCTGGCTCGATCAGGCAACGTAGAATGGCCCACGTCTGCGCCGTACTCAGGGTACCCTTGAGCGAGGTGCAAAACTACGCAATTTTGCTGCGTCAGCTCGTCTGCGTAATTTAATTCTGGCTTCGTCTGTTATGTGTTCGATTCGTAGCCGTAGTTTCCGGTTTAACCGCTGTCGCTTCCACTGTTTGCGGAGGCCCTCACGGGCTTCCCACAAGTGTAAGAGCCGGCCTTCGACTTCGGGCGTCTCGACCGTGTGCTGGGTGGTTTTAGTGGTTTGGATTTGGGCGTCCCGAAGGTGCTGCATCCATTCCGCTATGTCCGTTATACCGTTTTCGGGCGGGGGGCGGGGGGGGGGGGGTATTGCCTGAACGCCTCCCAGTCCGTGAGCCTAATTTCGTCATTCTCTTGAATTTTGGGGTGGATACCGAGATGCTGAGGATGTAGTGATCGCTGCCCAGTGTTTCGCCCAGATGCGTCCATCAGTATTCCCTAATGTTTTTGACAAATGACAGGTCCGGAAACGTCTCGACTTGCACTGTTGCCTACTCGGGTTGGTTAGAGGAGGTTGGTCATCGATTCAAAACCCGTTTGGTCAACCGTATCGAGGAGCGACCTCCCCTTTTGTGTGCCTTGTTGGTAGCCCCAAGTCGTGTGTCTAGCGTTCATGTCTCCCACCACTACCAGCTGGTTGCAGCCAGTGGCTCTCGCGCTGTCGTAAATGATGTTGCGGAAGTCGTCCTTCTGAGCCCTCGGCGGACTGTACAAATTCAGGATAAAAATGCTACGTCTACTCTTCTGCGGGAGGACTTCCACTAGCACGTGATTAATGACGTGATGTTGATAATGTCCCACGGCCGTCACCATTCTGTCAACTCCCGATACATGCGGGCGTGCCCCGCGCTGAGCGATAACATTTGTTAGACGGTGAAAATCGCTCACCCGAAAAAGATAAAACGTGTCAATGCCCTCCTCTCAAAAAGCATCGTGCCGATGCTACAAACATGACAGGAGAGCGAAACACAAAAGGACACTTATCAAGGAAACAGTCCAAAGTAACACAGTCCAGAAAGAAAGTCCAAAGGTGAGATACGCAAAGTCCCAAAGTTCATTAGCGCTGGTATAGAACGGCTTAAGTCGCAGAACGTAGACTATTTCATGTTGTGAGCAGCGCCGCTGTGATAGCGAAATGCCATCTGGTATGACCTCATAGTCGAGTGCGCCAATTAATGCGTCGGATGATATATAGGGTCCGAAATAGCGGCATAAAAGCTTCTCCCTAAGTCCTCGTCGTCATATAGGGGTCCGAACCCAAACGGTCACCAGGCTGGTACTCGACGTAGCGGCGTCGAAGGTTGTGTCGGCTGTCGGTCCTCTGCTGGTTCTTGATCCGCAGGCGGGCGAGTTGTTGTGCTTCTTCAGCGCATTGGAGAGAGGCGGTGACGTCAACATTTTCTTCATCGGTGACGTGCGGCAGCATGGCGTCGAGAGTCGTCATCGGGGTCCCTCCGTAAACCAGCTTGAGCGGCGTGGTCTGTGTTTCTTGCACTGCCGTGTTGTAAGCAAAAGTGACACACAGAAGCTCGGCATCCCACGTCTTGTGTTCGACGTCGACGTACATCGCTAACACGTCTGCGAGCCTCTGTTCACTCCTCTAGTTCACTCGTTTCGTTAGGCCATTCGTTGCGAGTGGTAGGCAATGGTCCTCCGGTGACTTTTGTAGCACCAGCCAGACAATGTCACTGGAGGACACTGCCTACCACCTGCAGACGAATGTACTTCAGGATGGCTTCAGTAAGCTCAGCAGTAAAAGCCGTTCCTCTGTCAGTAATGAGGACTTCTGGCGCACCGTGTAGCAGCAGGATGTTCTCGAAGAAAAATTTGGCTCGCACTACGTTTAAGCAGAGCTTTCGTTTCGGCGTAGCGGGTAACGTAGTCTGTGGCCACCACAATCCACTCGTTTCCAGATGTTGACGTCGGAAATGGTCCCAGCAAATCCATCCCCATCTGCTGAAATGGTGTGCAAGGAGGCTGGATCGGCTGTAGTAATGCCGCCGGCCTTGTCGGTGGTGAGTTGCGTCGCTGGCAGTCTCGACATGTCTTGACGGGACGGGCGACGTCTGCGGCCAGGTAAACCAGTAGTAAATCTCTTGTATTCTTGCAAGCGTACGGGAAAGCCCGAGGTGCCCTGCTCTCTTATCATAATGCATGGCGTGCAGGACTTCTGATCGGAATGCTGTGGGCGCGACAAGAAGATAGTTTTCGTGCGTGTTTTTTTTTTCACCAGGACGTCGTTTTGTAAGAAAAACGAAAGCAATCTGTGCATAGGTAACCTGAGGACAACGCTTGTCTTGCGTTGCAGGCACGGTGTAAGAATAATTTAGGTGCTGACACTCGCCGCTCCCCGTAGAGAGAACGCGCGGGCAGATTGTGTTCGCAGATGACCTTGAATCGGCGGTAGTTTTCGCCGCAAGGGTACAGATGGCGCTGTAGTATGGGAGCCCAGGGGCCCGCGCTGCCCGCTCGGGTGCGTTCAGAAATTTTCACGCCACGCGCGGGGTGAATACACGTGGTATAGGTGCAGAAGTGTACTTGCTGAAACTCGTGTGTGTGTGTGTGTGTGTGTGAAGGCTTCTCCGGATTCTCGAAAAGTGTTTGGTTGTGCCTGTCAGTCCTGTGAGTGCATTGTTCGGCTGATTGGTATTCTGCTGGGATTCACTCAACGTATACCACGCCGCGTCATGTGACGCCGAGTGCAATTAGTTGCGCTCAGGCTTGCTGCGCTTCAAAATGGGCAAGAAGTGCTTTGTACCGAATTGCAAGTCGGGGTATCGGACATGCACGGAGCGTGTGTCGCTTTTCAAGGCTCCGCGTGAACCCGAACGTTTAGAAAAGTGGCGACGGGCGATTCCGAGAGCAGACAGAGTTTTGCAGCCTACCGACCACGTGTGCGCGAAGCACTTCCCGAATGAAGTGATCTCTGCAACATATCACGCGGAATACAAGGGGAACGTCCTTCTGCACGCACAAAAAAAGCCGGTGCTCTCACCCGACGCTGTGCCTAGCATTTTCCCGAATTGCCCAGGATACTTGACTGTGCAGCAAAAAACGAGAAAACCTCCGCGGAAACGGCAGGCTCTGCCGCCGACTTCTCAGAAGCCTAAGAAGCAAGGACAGCCAGAAGCGTCGAATGCTTCTGAAGAGCTACACCTGGCCGTTGAAAATACACCAAGTTTATTGCTGGTTGACACAACGAGTTCAAAATATTCTGATGCCGAATCAAAAGACGCGCCTTGTAAGAGGCCACGCTTGGATTTCAGCAGCGTCGCGCCCCCTCCACGTGAAGAAAAGGATCCTTTTCAACACGATACTGACACATTGAGTGGCACATGCACTGCCGACGCACCTAGTCACACAGCTGAAAAGGTAATTTCCTGTTTTAAATTCAGGTGGCATTCCTCCAGCCGCTTCACCTAAGCTCACTAGGCGCAACAAATCATGATATTGTTCTACAATACCTACTGAGCGGAAATTATCGTAAATACGATACGGTTGCTGCAGCCGTGTTTTCTTCCCTTCAGTATATTTATTTGATTATAATTAATTAGCCAGGATCTCATTGGACATCTAAGAGCACAGTGTGCTAGTAATCGCATAAGCTTTGCTCACTATTAGGTGCCATCCGGAAAGTGCACATTCATTTATTTAATTTCAGCGCCGTTCAGGCGTTAAAGAAGAGGTTGGTAACAGGAAAATTTTAGATTAATAAGAAATAATAAAATAGTAAGAAACATATAACACCGACTTGTTAAGAGAAGTAATGACATAATATAGATGACGTAAGCGAAACTTTGGCTTAGTTCGGACGGCAGAAACATTCCTAATTCTATCATTTCTTTTCATTCAGCAACAAGTTTCTTCCTCATCTCAAAAAACTACGGAGCAAGAGAGAAGTCATGGACCAACGCAAGAGCAGCGACCCACCGAGTCCCTGTTCCTCCAGGACGGAGGACAGCAAATGACAATTTCCGCTCTGTCAGGCTGTGCTTCCAGCCTTAAACTCCCAAGTGAAGCCTGGGCAGTCCAAGTTTCTGACAGATTTGGGGTTAAATCTGTTGTTTTCAGTGAGCTAGAATTGCCGAAAGAGAGTAACCAGGCGCCTTTTCATAGAAAAGTACTAGAAGTAACCACATCACATAATGACTCCTTGTCAGTGAAATGTTTTGTTTATGGCCGTTTTGTTAACGTACAGACCATAAGTTCTGGTTTGCCCATGAATTCCCTAGCTGATATAGAGTGTGCAGTACGGGTCTTTCATGAAATGCATGTGTGTGCAGGTGGTCCCAGTGGTGAAATGTACAATAATATACACCCCGAGTGCGCATATATTGACAAATGTGGAACCTGGCGGCACAACCGTTGCCTACTAGTGACAGAGAGTACAAGTTGCAATGCATGTGCTAAGTTAAAAGATGTACTTCGTATTCATGCTGCACGAAAGAAAAAGAATTCTCAACTGAAACACATTCGCATTCCGGCCAGTCCATCGAAAAAAACACGCATTGAAATGTTGCGGCGCGCCAGGATTGCCTGCTACAAGTCAAAAGTGCGGCTTCAAAAACAAAAACATAATCTTGAACAAGAATTGGCTAACTGCAAATCAAAACTACTAGAAATCAGTAATGAAACACTCGAACGCCTTTCCAGAGAAGCAAACCTTCCTGAAGCGCAAAAGCTGGTGTTGAAAGAGTGTGTAGCTGCAGGCAAAGCTCGCTCAAAAAACGGTAGAAGATACTCAGATGACTGGATCTTGCTCTGCCTTCTCCTCCATATTAGGTCACCTGGAGGATACAGATTCTTGATGGAGAGTGAAATTCTCGCCTTGCCTTCAGTACGAACAATACACCGCTACATCTCATTGGTGGGCTTTAAAACAGGCTTTGATAGTAAGTTCTTCATAGCCTTAAAAAAGAAACTTGAAAAGAAAGATGACTTCAAGCGGCACGGTATTATCATCTTTGATGAGATGCAAGTCCGTAAAAGTAAGGCTGTCAACTCAAAGACAATGACCTACGTCGGTCTGGCATTAGAGACGGAAAACAGTACCGAGCTTGCAGACCATGCTCTTGTTTTTATGTTCTGCCCTTTTGGTGAAAGTTATGCTCAGCCAATAGGTGTTTTTGCAGCAAAAGGTGCCACGAGGGGTACTATTCTTGCACAGTTGCTCCTTCAGGCAATTTTACTTATGGAGGAAGCTGGAGCAAAAATTCATGGGTTTGTTTGTGATGGAGCTTCGACAAACAGGACTATGTGGCGAACACTGGGTATAAGTGGGTCACTAGAAGCCTGCCGGAACTCCTTCACACATCCAAGCGACCCCACACGAAAAGTTTTTGCATTTTCTGATGCTCCACACCTCTTTAAATGCATCAGGAACCGTCTTTTGCAACAAAGGTACCTGAAAAAGGAGGGACGTTGGATTAGGTGGGAGGACTATGCAGCAGTTTATAAAGAAGACCAAGCGAATGTTGGAGCTTTGAAGGTGTGTCCAAAAATAACACATTCCCACATTTATCCAAGCAACTGTGAAAAGATGCGGGTAAAGCTTGCCACGCAAGTGTTCAGTCGCTCGATGGCAGCAGGTATTGAATTTTACAGAAACCGTGGTGTGCGCAGTCTGGGAGACACTGAAGCCACGCAAGAATTCACATTGTTTCTTAATAATCTTTTCGATGCCTTGAACCGGCGGTTTCCTCATGAAGGTGTCACAAAGCAGGGCTCTGACCTAGGCATTCTGTCACGTGGGGTAGAATGGTTGGATAACTGGGAAAAAGAGCTGCAGAGTGGAAATATCACGAAAGATATGTTCCTGACAAAAAGCACTTCTGAAGGGCTCCGAGTTACCTTGAGATCAACTAAAGAGCTTTGTGAGGTTCTTTTGCATCAGTACGAGTTCAGATACGTTCTTACAAATAAAATGAATCAAGATCCGATCGAAAGATTCTTTGGCAAGATAAGACTTGCTGGAAGCCAGAATGACCATCCTTCAATGCCAACATTTATGCAACTGTACAATACAATGTCCATTTACAGCCTTCTGAGGCCTCCCAAGTTTGGCAATTGCTGCGTGGTCGATGAGAAGCCATTACTAGACGCATCAGACTTCAGAGCCCTGATCGAACTAGGCAGTGCAAGCAACTCTTCGCCTGGCTTCATTGATCAGCTAAAAGAAAAGCTTGATAAACTGATTCTTGTTGAGGACTGGGAATGTGAGGATGTTATCACAGTAAACGGAAAGGATACAGCGCAAGTCGTTGACTGCATACTTTACTATGTGGTTGGATTCTTGAGCCGAAAGTTGATGAAAGCCACCACGTGCGATTGTTGCCGGTCTGCTTTTACCATTCCGCAAAACAGCTCTGCTGAAGCATCCCTGACCAACACAAAGAGCAGGGGTGGACTGTTGCACCCCAACGCGAATCTCTTTGAGCTGTTGAGAGTAGCTGAGGAGCACTTTGCAAAAAATGCCGACAGTCAGTCTGTATACTGGGAAACGGTGGAGCATGTGCTTGACACAAAGACCTTGACTTTTCCATGTGCTCAGCACAAAGAAGAGGTCATTGCACAAATTCTGCACTATTTCTTAACCATGAGAATGAGGCAGCACTGCAAAGCTGCAACCATGAACTTGAAAAAACAAGCTCAAGAGAAAAAAAAGCTTGCGAAACTTTGTTCATCCTGAATCGTGTTGCCAAGTTTACAGAATGTACTAATTTTGTTAGATTTTTTGTGAATGTATGTATTAAACAGTTTGTGCCATGCAATGTATAGTTTTGTAACAGAATAAATTATATGTTCAGCCCCCCTTTCAGCATGCCATTCCTAATATTCTACACAAATGTAAGAGCACTGTACACACCACCAGACCTACTTCAGGTCGGACATTTTTTTTTCTAATATAAGAGCGCGCATTGTTCTCTTGAAATGACAGAGTAGAATAGAAAAATTATGCCCATTCATGGGCAACTAGCGCAAGATATACTGCTTTGAGAGTTGCGATGGATTTAGCCGTGTGACATGCCCTTCATCAAGCTGTACTGCACACGGCTTGCAGTACTGGCGCAAAGTATAACCGCCATCGCCTTAACACTGAGCAGAAGCCTGCGTAGGGGTCGCGTGTCGAGCGAAGTTTGTAACCAAGTACATGTGTAAGCTAGAGGTGCAATGGTTCAAGGTGCTTTGAGGACGTTTATTTTGTAAAGAGGAAGATGAGCAGCGGCGGCAGCCGCACCGCCAGCGCACAGCGCGAGATTGCTGGGTTGACGACCGAAGCTCGGAACGGCATTTTGGCTAGCTGTCCTTACGCTATTTCCCCGAAAATCCGGCTACAATTTATTTATTTTTGCTTTAATTAGCTAACATTGGCGGGCGCAACTAGAAAATACGATTGATACACTGGCTTCAACGTATGCTAGATACCAGATCTATAATAAAAACGTCGTCGAGAAATCAGTTGCACATTCATTTAGATAATCAGTCTTGTTACTGCAGAATCCCGGTGTATTCATGCCTGTGCATACTTTTCTATATACCCCGATATCGAGCTCGACAAAGGAGCAACGCTTAGCATCGATAACCTACGCAGCGCAAATCCGAGAGCCTCCACCTACTAGCGCCACCTGTCGCCGGGAAACGGAAACAGCGCCGGCGGCGAACACAACCAGGACGGTGCGCCGGCCGCAGTGTCAACACCTAAATTATTCTTACACCGTGGTTGCAGGTCTGCTTGCTACTGCTGAGCAGTCATCTGCACTTATTCTACCTAAAAAGACGTCGTCGTATTGGTCATCTTGGGGCGGCGGGTCCACCAGAGCGTGAGACAGGCAGTAAACCTCAGAGTATCTTAGTTCTGACTTGTAGATTACATTGATGTCATATTTTTTTTCAGTCTGAGGCTCTATTGTGCCAGGCGAGCTGAAGGGTCCTTTAAGTTCGCCAGCCAACACAATAGGTGATGGTCGCTGACGACATTAAACGGCCTGTCATATACGTAAGGGTGGAACTTTGATGCAGCCCAAACGATGGTGACGCATTCCTTATCGGTTGTAGAATAATTACGTTCCGCTTTTGACAGCGGCCGGCTAGCGTAAGCTATCACTCGTTCAAGTCCATCTTTCTTCTCGATTATAACGGCACTGAGGCCGTCAGTGTAGATTTCTGTGTCGGCGTCTTCGTACTGGTGGCGACTGCATGCTTCGTTTGGGTACTTGAAATGCGTCGGCCTGCGGCGTTTCCCACTTGAACTCGACATCACATTTCGTTAGATGTGTCAGCGGCCCCGCGATGCGTAAAAAGTCCTTGACAAAGCGCGTGTAGTAGGCACACATGCGAAGGATCGAGTCTACGCACTGCCTTGTCCATAGGTTGCGGGAACTTTGCGATGACAGCTGTCTTCTGCAAGTTGGGGGTGGACTCCAGATTTGCTGATGGCGTGGCCCAGGAACAGAAGCTCATCCAAGTGAAGCGGCACTTTTACGGCTACAGAGTGAGCCCTGATTACTTGATGGCCTCTAGTACTGTCGCAATCCGCCTAAGGTGATCATCGAAATTTCCGGCGAGGACAACGTCATACATGTAGACAAGGCAGGTCTGCTACTTCAATTCTGGTAACACCGCGTCCATCACGCGCTGAAACGTTGCAAGCGCCGAGCACAGTCCAAGTAGCATAACCTTGAACTCGCAGAGGCCGTCCGGCTTGATGAAGGCGGTCTTTGCTCAATCTCTCTCGTAAACTTCTGTTTGCCAGTAGCCAGTCTTGAGATTCATCGACGACAAGTATTTAGCGTTGCAGAGCCGATGCAATGCGTCGTCTGTCCTTGGGAGGGAAAGGGGGGGGGGGGGGTATACGTCCTTTGTGATATTGTTCAGTCTACGATAATGGGTGTAGAAACGCAGGGTTCTATCCTTTTATTGCGATAGCCATTATGTGGACACTCCAGGCGCGTTTCTGCCGTGGGCGTCGCCGTGAGGTTCCGTAGGAGTGAAGGCGTGTAAGGGTGACCCAGCGAACGCAATTCAATCTCGCGTGCGCGAGCGAGGAACGCGGTTAGGATGCGTGCCTTCTGTCGCGCGTAAGCCAGGGGTGTCAGGTGAGGGAGGAGGGGCATTCTCAGGTGGCTGTTAGGGTGTCTTGATGTCCTCGCCTGCTGCTCTGTACAGAGCGGAGACAACCGCAGCGTCTACTACAGCGTTGGCCACGCGAATCGCGGACGCCATGGTAGACGCCTTTCGCAGACGCCGTAGGGACATGTTGCCGGCGCTCGTGTGTCATGAAAGCGATCTGCGATGTGGCCAAAGTGCGCGCCCGCGCGGACCTCATCTTCAAAGTGACCTGCGATGTTTGCATAGTGCACGTAGTGCCAGTAGCTTCTTATGCGCTGTGCTTTCAACGTTTCGTTCGCGTTCAAGCGAGAGATGCATGAAGGTCAATTCGCTTGCTGCTGCCGTGATTCCTCACTCCACAATTTTGACAGCGAGTTTCCGCCACCATTGAGCAAGATGCGTTCATGTTTACCTGTGGGAGCCTGACGCCGTGCTGGTTAATTTAGTTAAAACGCGTTGGCGGGCTTATTGGCTTCAGCCATTGGCCCTATGATAGAATGTGTAAGCGCGACTGAAGAAGGACGTAGAAAGAAGCAGACACTCAAAGACAGCGCTGTCTCTGTGTCTGTTTCTTCCTACGTCCTCTTCAGTCATGCTTACACATTCTATCATTGTTACTTTAGTTAATAAGCGAATGTGTACAATTAAGGTTATACGGCAAAAGCACTCCCACTTCGTACAGCTATCCACTAATTTGCCATCGCAATCGCTGCTTCGTCTTTCGGGCGAAACTGCGACATTTTATTGCGATAACAATTATATGAATACCCTAGGTGCGTTTCTGCCGTCGGCGTAGCCGTGAGGTTCTGCCTAAAGTCCATGGGCGATAAAACCGTCGCCGGTTGCCGTATGCTAGCTGTGTATTTTTCCTCGACGCAACTTACCACCGCGCGAGATTTAAAAAAGATAGAGGTTGCACGACACGTGATGGCGCCGGCTCGAAATAAACGCCGATGTCCGTAAAAGCTCGATCTGAGCTGTTCACTAATTTGCTATTGCATTCGATGCTCCGCGTTTCAGGCGAAATTACGACTTTTTATTGATACTCTCAGCCCTTCATCATCATCATCATCAGCCTGGTTACGCCCACTGCAGGGCAAAGGCCTCTCCCATATTTCTCCAACAACCCCGGTCATGTACTAACTGTGGCCATGCCGTCCCTGCAAACTTCTTAATCTCATCCGCCCACCTAACTTTCTGCCGCCCCCTGCTACGCTTCCCTTCCCTTGGAATCCAGTCCGTAACCCTTAATGACCATCGGTTATCTTCCCTCCTCATTACATGTCCTGCCCATGCCCATTTCTTTTTCTTGATTTCAACTAAGATGTCGTTAATTCGCGTTTGTTCCCTCACCCAATCTGCTCTTTTCTTATCCCTTAACGTTACACCTATCATTCTTCTTTCCATAGCTCGTTGCGTCGTCCTCGATTTGAGTAGCACCCTTTTCGTAAGCCTCCAGGTTTCTGCCCCGTAGGTGAGTACTGGTAAGACGCAGCTATTATAGACTTTTCTCTTGAGGGATAATGGCAACCTGCTGTTCATGATCTGAGAATGCCTGCCAAACGCACCCCAGCCCATTCTTATTCTTCTGATTATTCCTGTCTCATGATCCGGATCCGCCGTCACTACCTGCCCTGAGTAGATGTATTCCTTTACCACTTCCAGTGCCTCGCTACCTATTGTAAATTGCTGTTCTCTGCCGAGACTGTTAAACATTACTTTAGTTTTCTACAGATTAATTTTTAAACCCACTCTTCTGCTTTGCCTCTCCAGGTCATTGAGCATGCATTGCAATTGGTCCCCTGAGTTACTAAGCAAGGCAATATCATCAGCGAATCGCAAGTTACTAAGGTATTCTCCATTAACTTTTATCCCCAATTCTTCCCAATCCACGTCTCTGAATACCTCCTGTAAACATGCTGTGAATAGCATTGGAGAGATCGTATCTCCGTCTCTGACGCCTTTCTTTATTGGGATTTTGTTGCTTTCTTCGTGGAGGACTACGGTGGCTTTGGAGCCTCTATAGATATCTTCCAGTATTTTTACATACGGCTCATCTACACCCTGGTTCCGTAATGCCTCCATGACTGCTGAGGTTACGACAGAATCAAACGCTTTCTCGTAATCAATGAAAGCTATATATAAGGGTTGGTTATATTCCGCACATTTCTCTATCACCTCATTGATAGTGTGAATATGATCTATTGTTGAGTAGCCTTTACGGAATCCTGCCTGGTCCTTTGGTTGACAGAAGTCTAAGGTGCTCCTGATTCTATTTACGATTACTTTAGTAAATAGTTTGTAGGCAACGGACAGTAAGCTGATCGGTCTATAATTTTTCAAGTCTTTGGCGTCCCCTTTCTTATGGATTAGGATTATGTTAGCGTTTTTCCAAGATTCCGTTACGCTCGACGTCATGAGGCATTGCGTATACAGGGTGGCCAGTTTCTCTAGAACAATCTGCCCACCATCCTTCAACAAATCTGCTGTTACCTGATCCTCCACAGCTGTCTTCCCCCTTTGCATATCTCCCAAGGCTTTCTTTACTTCTTCCGGCGTTACCTGTGGGATTTAGAATTCCTCTAGACTATTTTCTCTTCCATTATCGTCGTGGGTGCCACTGGTACTGTATAAATCTCTATTGGCCTCGAGCTCCACCACTGGAAAAGCTGGCGCCACCGTCGGCGTGACGTGCTAGGAGGGATCACGTGGACATAGCGGCCGCGTCGGCTGCTTCGGGCGCGCCGAAGTGAGCTGAAAACGAGTTTAAATTCCCTCGTACGCTGCGGTTTTCATTTGATGGCGAAATTTTCCCGTTTCGGGTGTCTCCTTTACAACGCTTGAAAGCACTACAATAGGTAGTGGCTGCCTTTGAAGGCGCGCGACATGGTAGGCTACTGCTCGGTGCCGCAGGGCCGGACGCACGTAACGGAGGCCGGTGTCAGCATTATTCAGACGTAGCCGCAGGACAAGAAGCTGTGTGAAGCTTGGCTCGCGAAACATAAAATCGGCAAACAGTCATCGGCTACAAATCGGGTATGCAGCAAGCACAGACGCGAGGAAGATTTCTGCTACGGCGCCCGGTCTGCGATGTTCTGAAAACGCGCACTGAGACGCACGCCCGAGTCCGCTGCCCGACTAATGTCATGACGGTTTGGCCTATGAACTTGTCAATACTATAGATACTGGCAACTTCAGTGGAGTGGAAAGGCAGCGGTAAGAAGCACATTTAAAGAAAGCATGGCATATGGTCATGTTTGTGTTATGAATTAATGCACTGGATTACAAAAAAGAAGCAGCGGGAAATTGCACGCTGAGAACGCCGATAAACATACAGTGCGACGCAACTCGAGAAATAGTATCGAAAGATCAAAGAATTTTGAAGAAAAAAAAAGATTGAATCGTCGCGACGGCACATCACAGTCCCCGTAGGCGTCGAAGTCTCTACAATGAAATTATTTTTGAACAGCTCTGATAGCGCCCACGCAACAATGGTTGCTTGTATACTGTCAAATGCTCATATTCTGCGGCCTAAAGCTCATGGCACGGTGCGAAAACGCGCGCGCGGAGAAAGCGAAACAGTGCGCGGACAAGCATGCAGACGCGCAGTCGGTCGCTGCGAATCTGCGCGATCGCTGCATTGAGGCTTCATTCTATTACGCTCCATTTAGTTATACAAACACAATAAGAGCATATTTCACATAGTTTGCTCTCAGCGTTTACCTACCTTTCACGCAAGAAGCCGGTTCGGCGGACTCCATCGCGGCGACCGCGCGCAGTGGCGTTCACTGTACGTATTCGGTAAAGAGATAGCGACTGTAAACGATTGTGTGCTTTCAGTTTGCCCAAGATTATTATTTAGACAGTAAGAAACTTCTCTCGTTTCGAAAGTACTTACAGAAATGTCCGGGAAAGCTCGCGCGTGGTGTTTTCAGTGAGCGCTGACAGCAAAACCTATGAGGAGCGCGCCACGTGATCCCTCATACTACGCCAGCGAGGCGCTTCCGATAGAGGGCGACTCCGTAACTCCTCGCCGCCACTAGAACTCCTCAGCCACTTCAACTATCTCATCCATGTTAGTAATGATATTGCCGGCTTTATCTCTTAACGCATACGTCTGATTCTTGCCAATTCCTAGTTTCTTCTTCACTGTTTTTAGGCTTCCTCCGTTCCTGAGAGCATGTTCAATTCTATCCATATTGTACTTCCTTATGTCAGCTGTCTTACGCTTGTTGATTAACTTCAAAAGTTCTGCCAGTTCTGTTCTAGCTGTAGGTTTAGAGGCTTTCATACATTGGCGTTTCTTGATCAGATCTTTCGTCTCCTGCGATAGTTTACTGGTATCCTGCCTAACGGAGTTACCACCGACTTCCATTGCACACTCCTTAATGATGCCCACAAGATTGTCGTTCATTGCATCAACACTTAGGTCCTCTTCCGGAGTTAAAGCCGAATACCTGTTCTGTAGCTAGATCTGGAATTGCTCTATTTTCCCTCTTACCGCTAACTCATTGATCGGCTTCTTATGTACCAGTTTCTTCCGTTCCCTTCTTAGGTCTAGGCTAATTCGAGTTCTTACCATCCTGTGGTCACTGCAGCGCACCTTGCCGAGCACGTCCACATCTTGTATGATGCCAGGGTTAGCGCAGAGTATGAAGTCTATTTCATTTCTAGTCTCGCCGTTCGGGCTCCTCCACGTCCACTTTCGGCTATCCCTCTTGCGGAAGAAGGTATTCATTATCCTCATATTATTCTGTTCCGCAAACTCTACTAATAACTCTCCCCTGATATTTCTAGTGCCTGTGCCATATTCCCCTACTGCCTTGTCTCCAGCCTGCTTCTTGCCTACCTTGGCATTAAAGTCGCCCATTAGTATAGTGTATTTAGTTTTCACTCTACCCATCGCCGATTCTTCATAGAATCTTTCGACTTCCTGATCATCATGACTGGATGTAGGGGCGTAGACCTGTACAATCTTCATTTTGTGCCTCTTATTAAGTTTCACAACAAGACCTGCCACCCTCTCGTTAATGCTATAGAATTCCTGTATGTTACCAGCTATATTCTTATTAATCAAGAATCCGACGCCTAGTTCTCTTCTCTCCGCTAAGCCCCGGTAGCACAGGACGTGCCCGCTTTTTAGCACTGTATATGCTTCTTTTGGACTCCTAGCTTCACTGAGCCCTATGATATCCCATTTACTAATTCTCTAATTCCTCCAAGAGCACTGCTAGACTCGCCTCACTAGATAACGTTCTAGCGTTAAACGTTGCCAGGTTCATATTCCAATGGCGGCCTGTCCGGAGCCAGTGATTCTTAGCACCCTCAGCCCTTGACGGGCTGTTAAAGGAATGGATTTATTCTACATAAACAGAGAAGTGCATTAGTGCTCTTGGACCTTGCACTAACAAGGAAAACAAGATAATGAAGCAGAATTGTCGATATAAAACAAATAAGTACAATTACAGACCACATTATTGACTTATTTCACAATTTTAGTAAAGATCTTCAGGGTATAGGATATCGGGCTACATCAGGGTGCACAAGGAAATGTATTGCTTCTAAGAATTCACTAACCGATTTTTTTTTATGCAGTCATTCTATGGAAGCATCCCTTGCAGTAACGGTTTTATTGTATTGATCTGGTGAGATACTGCTCACAATTTAACAGGAAGTGAACAGCTGTGCTCGGCGAACAATCTGGCGCTGTGTGCAACCGAGAGTTGGCGCTGAACGATGAGTCGGGGTGCAACAGCCCCGATGTTTGCCTCAGTTTCCAAGCACCGCTGACGCTTGGTTGCGAACGCGCAGTGTTTAATTTCAGGCAGATATTAAAAAGTGGAACCTATCGAAGCGGGGAGACCAACAGCGTTAAGAAATCTGGATTGACACCACCCGGCCAGGGCGGCCGCATTTGCAAGAGAAGTTAGGTTGGAGGGCCTTTGCCGGTCCCGAATTGCGATGTTTCTCTTTTTTGGAGCGGTCGAGAGATTCTCGCCGCTCCTTGCGCTGGTGGCGCCGTTTGAATAGGAGTCGTGTCCACCGCATCCTGCGAGGCGCTAGACACCCGCTCTTGTGAGCGATTTGTTTATCGAGGCGGTCTCTTTTCAAGGGATGAGGCCCTTGAACACACCAGCCCAGAGGTCGATGGCCCCTTCTGCTAGGGCGGGGGAGCAGGGCTATAGCTGCAGCCACCAAGGGGGCGGATGGCGTTAATGGCGGCTCACCGCGTGTGGGCCGGACAGTGTCGCTGTGTCGCAGCCTGTGTCGAGGCCGCTGTGTCGCAGCCTCCTGGCGGCGAAGCTGTTATTGGGCAGGTATGACACCCACCTGCGTGCCTCCTTGAATGAAATATTTTACTTTGACAGTCACAATTTCTTTTTTTTTATGACGGGCACGACCGCGAGTATGCGGCGTGCTCGCCATCACAGTAGACGCAGTGTTGAGCGCTTTCGCAAGTTTCAGAGGCACGATCACCGGCACTACGTTTAGTGCATACGTGTCGGCCTCGGCAGTTCTGGTAACTGTGCCTGAAACGCCGGCATTTTACGCATCGAAGAGGGTTTGGGACATAGGGTCTGACACGTAGCTCTACGTAGCCTGCCTCGATTGTCTTGGGCAGGATGCTTGAGCCAAAATAAGTATTAAATGCTTGGTGTCGCAACACACCAAACGCCTGCTGACGCAGATGTCCCTGCGAGAGTGCTCTTGTTCAGTCCGACCTGAATGTAAATAGACAGTATGCACTGATGCGCAGTTAGGACCGCAGGAGCATTGCAACAAGTATGCTTGTAAAAAACACTCGCTATATGCTGGACAAAACACTTCTGCTGCCATAAACACATGGCAAACCTGCAAAAGCACCCTATAAATGCAGTGAACGAAGGCAACAACTAATGTGCTAACCATCAGAATTTGTTGTTCGTCTGCTGTGAAGACATCCAGAAATGCTTGCTACACTGCACCAGCGTAAAGCTCCAGTCGTGGGACAGCACAACTGGGTAGGTGTTCTGCAGGAGTCCACCTAGTGGACTGTCTATTTTGACCGCTGCTGATTGGATGCAACTGTACGAGGGAAGAGGAGATGAGCGGCCCCAGCCAATCTGCAGCAGCCGAAATGGACAGTCCACTAGGTGGATTCTTGAAGAATACTTCCCCTGGTGCCTGCACGAAGAGTTGTGATTGACTACATGCATGCCTTAAAATCATGCGGCCTGTCAGACACGTGGTCAGACACGTGTCAGTGGGAAGCCTACTGGAACAAGACCTGCCTTTGTCTTGTTCCAGAGGAGCCTGCACGTCAAGAACTAATAAGAAAGCAAACGTTATAACAAAATCCTGGCACGGTGCGAAATTCTGGTGGTCTTCAGCACATGCTCGAGGCTGCCAACGCGCTGTTGCATGTTGCCGGCTGCTGTTTACCTGTTTGGCCAACCTGAGCGCGCATGCGAACCACACCGCACCGTGCGGTCCCAGCAGAAATGTAATTTTGTGACCGGTTGCTCTCATCATCCGCCCTTCATGAACCGCCCGCGTGCGGTGCGGCTTGCACTGTTTGCATCCAGTGCCAAAGTGCACCTAAAGGAGCAATTTTTATTAAAAAATGTTTTATTGCTAAGAAAACTCCGCTATTGACGTGAAAAGAAATGCAGAATGATCATTAAATAAATGTTACTTTCCGTTTTTGTTTAGAGCTTCACTTCGCAATTTGCCACGTAATGCTCATTCCTGGCGTGGCAGGCGGCCATCGGCACAGAGATATGTGTACAGCGTGCTACAAATTGGAAGCCTTGCAGTGGAAAGCCTCCTCGAAGTAATCAAAGCCCTTCACGGCGTTCGTACACCGCTGGTGGCCGCGAAAGGGCAAAAGTTGGCACAGGCTGTGACAGTATGAGATGAAGAAGATCTGCTCCGCCGAGAACTCTTCCAGCGACACGACGTGCTGGGCTCCGGCGCCACCTTCGTCGAACTCCACGTTCTCGACGTAGGCGTCATGGGCGATGCCCAGGGCCCGCTGCTCGGCGTTCAAGTCACCCTTGGCCCTGTCTCTGCGATGAACCGACCAGGTGCTGTTCCTGCGAAGTTCGAAGGCATCCTGCAGCACCTCGCACACCCACTACTTATGCTGACGTCACGGCCTTCACATTGCAGGTGATGCATGTGACCTCGGATCAGTTCCGTCGTGTCATAAAAACAAATAACTGATTATTTAGTTTCTAAACCGAGCTAGCTTACCGCACAAGCCTGGAGACTCGTGTTAGTTGGTTATTAATAATTAAAACAACGTACAGGCCGAAGAACGAGGAATAAGAGAGACGGCACACACAGTGTGTTTCGGCTCTCTTAGCCCTCATCTTTCGCGCTGTACGTGGCTTTAATTATCACAGAAGCTGCTGCAATTAAGTGCCATAAGGATTGTGAAAGTAGATACAAATAGGTTTGCAAGTATGTAGCATTGAAATGTGTATTGCCACTGCAAGAAGCGCACATTTAGAAAGCAAGGACCTGAAGGCAATAAAATGCTTAGCGGTCGAAAATTGCGACACACATGCACCACGGGCCAGTGCATCTGAAGCAGACGTGACAGACCTCTCGCGCGACATTACATGCATCTCAGTATGCTGTTGGCGTTCTGCGACAAGGGTGCCCGTTCGAGGTACGTGCGAAATAACCAAAGAAAGCTATTCCCTTTAAAGTGGTAGAAAGAGTTTAAGAGGTGAAATCGCATTATGAAAGAAATGCATGATGCAATTGAATAAATATTTGTTACAGTGAGAATATCTGGGCAGCGTTTCTTGTTTCGTTGCGTGATTCCGCAGCCAACAGACCGGGCAATCGTGCAAATATGCTAGTGTATTGTACAGATGGCCGCACCTAAATGCCGACATCATACATGCGTGCTGTGCAGCGTGAACCAAGGTCTAGGAATGTAATAATGTGTTTGCAACAGGAAAGAAATGGGAATATGTCCCGCGGAATGAATGTCTCGTAATAAACCGCCTACGCAGCGAATTAGGTTCGTTATGCGAGGCACCACACAGGCATACCCCAACGTCGGCTATGCGAATCTTTCCAATCCCAAGCCTAGCATTCCAGCGCATGTGGTGGCAGCCTGGGCACGTGGATCTCCCACTCGGATTTTAAAGAGCAAGATGTATACTTTCGTGAGCAATGTGAGAGGAAACACCAAATTCGCTTTTAAACGATGATTACTCGTGATACACGGGCACAATCTGTAGCCGAGTATGACGAGTAATCGTCGTTAACAAAAGAATTCGGCGCTTCCTCTCATATCGCGCGCGGTAGCATGTCTTGCGCTCACTGATTGGGGCGAGAAATCCAAGTACATGAAAAAAGTGCCGCACAGCTGGACGTGCAGTATTCTTACGCGTTTAGCAGGCTTTCTTTCAGGCTTGGCAAAAATTGGAAGTTTCGCCCGATGAACGAAGCACTGACTCCGATAGCATGGTTTAGTGTAGCGCTTAAACTCCTCGGGCGGTGTTCTAATTATACGTGGGTCCTACTAACGCGAACGCGACGCACGTGGTGAGACAAAATTTCTGGTATACCCTTGAAAGGTCTAACACGCCGTGTAAGCCGTCTGTCGTGATCTCGCACAGGCGCCACTACGCTGCCCGTTTATGCCAGTGAAATTGCATCACTTTCAGATTTGAGCAGCGATATCGCTTTGCACTTTTAATGTTTATTAGTCTGAGAAGATTTAAGATAACAGTCATGCGCTGTGAGTGTTATGTTTCATTGTACTTGTTTACAGGCTGCTGAAAATTCTGAGGAATAATTGAGTCAGAAACGTAAGACCAGGTCTGAGCAACACGGTATCTGAATAGTATCTATGCCTTTCACATACGGCATATAGGCCATTCATAAACATACCGCATACTTATACCTAAATATATGTGGAGCTCTACGGCAATACCTACAGCCACGACCACAATTCGCTTGGAGTGTCCATATAATTCCTATCGCAAGAAAATCTTTTTCTGTAGCATGTAGTGAAGAACAGAAAGCTGGATCGGGAATTTTTCCCGATGGTCTACCATGATTTCTTCGTTGACACTATTGCTCTGAATACAATATTTGAGCAAATGAATAAATTATAGTAATTATGTTGCCGTGGGCAACATAATTACTTAATAAGTGGGCAAAACACAAGAAATAGTCTGACTTGCTCCGAGCTACTGCAAAAACGTTATCTCGGTTCTGTCCAGCAACGTCGCATTTGCACAATAAAATTTGCCAGAAGTTATCTACCATACATGGTATTATATTGAGATCCTTCTCATGTTATACGAGTACGCGCGGGTTTTATGCGAAGCATATTACTAGGGCTCAACCCAGCTCCTCAGGCGCGGCGGTGTCGCCTTCAATACCACGTGACACCGTGACGTCACGACAGAGGAGAAACGGGGCTCCAACTCGCGCCGTCGCCTTCAAGGCTGACCACGTGACACCATGACGTCACGACAGAGGAGAAACGGGGCTCCAACTCGCGCCGTCGCTCGCGGCGGTATATAAGCAGCTGCGCTTGCCTCTGCTAGATACTCACGAGGTGAGATGCCTCCTGGAGACAGAGCTGCTCGTTGGAATGAGAAGCGAAGGTTGCGGCGTGCTACAGAGACTGATTTTCTAGGTGGCTTTGGCTCAACTCTTGCAAGATGGGCTGGGTGGGAATCGAACCAGGGTCTCCGGAGTGTGAGACGGAGACGCTACCACTGAGCTACGAGTACGATGCTTCAAAGCGGTACAAAAGCGCCTCTAGTGAATGCGGTGTTACCTTAGAAACGAGCTGTTTCTAAGGCTCAGGCGTGCGTCGCTTGCTCAGGCGCACATTTCGTTGCCGCGCCGAACGCTGCGTTGCTCGACGCTCACCGCGTCCAATGCGGGGCGCGTAGTCGCTGCGCCGTAGCCCATTGTCTTACACCCCTTAGCGGGTCGACGGGAACGCTGTCGCGTTCCACTCTTGAAGGCGAAGCAGAGTAACGCATGAGTTGTTTCTTCGTCTAGCCGAACCAAATATAGCCAAGCAACAGAAGTTCACCAGGCTAAACAGTGGTTCAACAACTAAAATAAAGGCTAGTATGCTTCGCATCCTGGGCTTAACCTTAGCTAAGCCACAGCCATTTTTTATGGGGAATTCGAATAGCTTCACTTATTCATACATATGGTGCTTGCCCTATATAATACTGGGTGCTTTATTTTAACGTGAACGTAATTAAAAAATAATCGTCGGCGGCATGTAGCACAAATAAACAAATTGAGCTGGTTTACTCAAAGAGGCAGGTATTATAGTAGAAATCAAGATGCAAAGTGACTAGTAACAATATTTAATAATGGGTATTTAACTAATTAATTCAGCCCAGATATTGCAATACACGAATTGAAGCCAGTGATGTCACAAGGCACATCCCCCTGAAAGGAATTTTGACGCCAGCACCAATTCTTTAGCTAAGCACAGTCAACCGTGCGGTAATAATGCACTGTTCTTCCACTGATGATTTTTTAACAAAATGCGTTTTTATACATTGAAGTTAAAAAATTGTGGGAACACCACTGCACTTCGTCGCAAATTTTGGAAATACCTTTGTCACATGACTTTCGAAGTCACCGTGATGTAACTTCGTAGCCAGTCACCGTTTCCAATTCATAGATTACAATGTGTACCATCAACTAATTAGTTTATAAGCTAATAAGCGGAAATCTCATGATTACTCAAATATTCATTGTGGTTTCTCATGCAAATAATATCTGCCACTGAGAGTAATCTAAGTGAAGGAGTAGAATTGTGCTACACGCCACGGGTGATTTTTTTAAAATTCTCTTAACCATAAGGAAAAACACCCCGCATGTGGGAACATAAGTGTTATTTCACGTGATAACGTTAAGGGCCCAGTGTCGCAGAAAATCCGGCGTCCGGCATCCAGCGTTCACCGTCTTCTTGCGACAAGTAATTCCAAGCCACGCATACCCAACCACGCAGGCCCTCCGTGTAGTGCAAAGAAGTTACTCAGCTAATTTAATTTCTCAAAGTAAAATGCGTCAGAAAAATCGTGAAGTACGCAGCCTACAGAGATGTTAGCGTCGGATTGCAATTTGAATGTACGAGAAAACGTAATTCTGTTACGCGGAAACTCCAAGACAAGCCCCTTTTCCAGCGTTTCTACCATTCATAGAGTGGCGCGCCCAGGTCCTTGCAACACCTCCAGATGGCGCACGCCTCCGCGCATCGCTAAGGTCCTTCTATCGCGGCCCACGAAGGAGGCCGCGTTTCCGCCAGAAAGCCCGCCTTCGTGCATAGCTTTCTCCGCCAGCGTTTCTCGGTAAACATTACGGTTACATAAGCTGCAGTTGCCGGAAAACGCGAGAAGCAGTCGGGGATCTTTGAATGCTGTCGCGTTCCACTCTTAAAAGCGAAGTTTAAGCGTCCTCCAAATTTTTCCGAGACCCACTTATGCTCACATGGGCATCATATGGGACACGCCCGATATGATGCATGGGAACATGTATGGAACCCCCACATGTTCATGAGAATTATTGGTACAGCTTTTAGTACAGCTTTTACAGCTGTAAAAGTATATATGTTTCTTTCGATAGGCGGCAATACGCTCAAAATCTTTTGTTAATATGTTTTAAGGAAAAAAATTGACCGTGGCTGAGCTCGGCTATGCCAGGATATACGTAGCGAAAGTTAAGTCTTGGTTAGTCTCGATTGCAAGTTTAGGTTAGTCTGGTTGCCTAGCTATGTTGCGGCGTTTAGCCAGTCGTTCGGCGCGCTGTTCGTCACTTTCCTGGGCGATTCGTTTCCTCTTCATCTCGTTCCGATGTCGATTCTAGGCCTCCTCCTGCTTATCAGAATTGTCGCCGTCCATACTGCCGCCTCAACTGTGGTTGCGGCGCACGCGAACTCTCCTTTTCAATCCTCCGACATGTTATCAGGCATGCGACGCAGCTCGCGAAGGAGCGGAGGCGAGCACAACGACGAGCAACGCGGTGTGATGTCATACCAAACGGCGGCGGCGGAAAGGCCCGGCGCTGCGCAGCGGCGGTACACCTGTGGCTTGGTGCTATTAGTGGCGCATGCGCAGTAGTGACTAGGGCGAGAGAGAAATATCCGCGGCGAGGCGCGCATTGTGACGTCATGTGCCGCTTCAGAGCACCGCCACGGCGAAATCGCAAGTTCGCGATCAGTGAAGCTTTCCCTTTAAAACGTGTATCTCTGTAGATTGCCGTCTCGTTACCCTGTGCGATTACACCTTTGGGCAGCCGCTTACTCGGCGTCGAAGAACACCTCGTCGACGTCCATGGCCGCGGTCAGCTGACGGGCGAAGGCGGCCCCAACGCCGCCATAGTTGACGGCCTTGGTGGCGCGGGCGTAGAACAGCGGCTCCCGCAGCACTCCGGGCCACACGAACACGGCGTTCTCGAAGGGATCGTAGCCGAAGAAACCGTCGCGGCTCCGTCCCCCCTGAGCGCCGATGCCCGTCAGGTGGCGGTAGGTGGGAGAGCCCAGCAGGGAACGCAGGGCTCGGCGGGTGGCCAGCAGGTGCTCCAGGTACGAGTGGGCCGCGTCCGGCTCCGGAAAGCTGGAGTACATGAGCTCCAGCTCGTCGCGCGATATGCGCAGCAGCTCGTCGCTGGGCCAGACGTCGAGCCTGATCCTCTGGAGCCTGTTGATGGCAGCGTCTGTGCTGCCGTGCCTGCATCGTACGCGCGGTGTTGGGGCGCGTGTGTCGGACACGACGAAGAAAGTGACCCCACACGAAAGGTCGTACGCGGTAAAGCCGCGGAAAGGACGCTACCATACTAATCCCACTTATAAGATACGTTAGAGGAAGAAAAAAAGAAACATTCTGCCCAAATAATTTGCTACCAGTGCTTTCAGAACCTATTTCTGAGAAAATTTCGTATCCAGTGGGGACAATTATAATGTATTTTGTTTCACATACCCAGAAATATGGGATATTTTGTTCAGTTTCGTCTTTCCGCCACCACGCGGCGTATAGCCCTTAAAGAATTCGAAATTCCCCCTATGACGTATGCCAGATGCACAACTAAACGAAATCGAATAAAGAGATGGACACCCTGATACTGTTACTTCACCTCGGTACTTGGAAACGAGTGCGCTTACGTATCAATCTTATATGAATGACATCCAGCTACTTGCTTGACAGCAGAGGCAATGACTCGACTTTGTTTTGCTAGACACCTGGCCAGACAGCTCGTCACAATTTCGAAAGCTGAGATGTCTGGCCGAGATAATTGCTCCGCCGAAACTTCCGGTGAATGTCATTATCGTTACTTGAGTTCATTTTTCTTTCTGCACGAATGTGGTCGCGGGCATACGTATACGCTGGTTTCGCTATCGAACTGGCGTGATGCATTAAGAGGAACCTTTAGATTGGGCCGAATTACGATGTCACGATGTCGCATGTTTAAATACGCGCAGAACGCAGAAATGCCATTACAAAAAAAATAACAGCAAGAACTGTGGAACAAGTTGAATGAAACGTGTTGCATTTATTCAAAAAGCCAAATTCTAGTGAATGTAATAAGCACATTTGTTATTTAAGACATGAAACTTTTTACAGGAATTGCCGAAAGTCGGGAAGTTGGAAAAAATAGAGACACGAAGTTTAAAAACTTGTAACTCGGTATCAAAGACGAATATCGCAGGTCAGTAAACTCGATCCGCTAGCTCATCTAAAGCAGATAAATTACGTGTACGAATACACAACATACGCGATTTTGTTACAATGCTTGCAAGGGTTCTCGCAAAAGTCCTATTTCGAAATTAGGGTTAAATTTAAGTGTGGCGTTTAATATAGCATATTTGTATAGTTCACATGTAATATTAGTGCAGCTTACCGAATTGTCCTGTAATTTTTCATTGCTAAGGTAGCGTTGTAAACTTACGCATTTGAAAGTTTGCAGTTTAATAAGATTTTCTAAAAAAATTGGCAACCCAAATGAAACATTCGTTTGCTGCAATCATTAACTCTTAACTTTCTGTTTCAAATTCAACGAAGTCCATTAAGTTCGGTGCAGGGGTAGCCGAGAAAAACAACTGCTGATTTCCCATTTATTTAAATAGGAGCGACCGCGCTAAAAATTTCCCTTAAGTTCGAGTTAGAACAATGCATTTGTTTGGAGGATATGTTTGTAAAGCTTCTTAGTAACGAGGATGAGCAAATAAGAGTCGGAGTGGCGTCTGGATTAAGGGTGTACGAATATTCGAAAATTTGGATAACGAATCAAATGGGGCACTATTTGATTCGAAGACCGAGTCGAACAGTCACTATTCGTAATTGCGAGTATTTTTCGAGTACTTTGCGAATATTTCAAAACGTCAACTGTGTCCAAATAACATAAAATATGAACATAAAACATAAAAAACATAAAATATGAACAAAAGTACGGTATATTTTCACCCCCGCAGGCATAGTATATACAAATAATATGAAAGCTTAGCGGAGTAATAGTGGAGCAGGCTACATCAGTTAGGTAGACATACTTCAGACGTTCAACAGCGATCATTTGCACTCTCTGAAAAGTCCTGTGCATGTGAAGAAACTACTTGCATCCTCCTAATGCTCCATCTGTGATTTTAACGAGCGGCGTTTCACAGCGTACTATGCAATGACAGAAACTTGCTAACTTTAAGAATACAGGGATGTGAACATCGTTTTATATTAATCGGGATATTATATATATATATTATATTATAATATATATTATATTATATATTTATATTATACGGAAAACTGCTCGAAAAGTATTCGATACTCGATTCGCTTCTGGCACTATTGGATTCGTATTAGATTCGGTTTCAGAAATCATTATTCGCACACCCCAAGTCTGGAGGGATAATATCACTAGCTGCTTGCCCATAGAATAACAAAACGAATATAGCAAATATATTAAAACGTGCTACGCCTGTGTGCCCCAGAAAACTTCAAAGCACTCCGATACAAGGTGCATTAAAGACGGCCTCTTTTTCTCTAATTATTCTTTGTATATGGCTAAATTATTGTAAACGTATAACCTGACAACATAATCTTAAAAAACGCGCAACACTTGCGCGGCTTACATAGGCACAGAAAAATTTTGAGGGCAACTGTTTCTCTCGAGCCGTTACGGTAGGAATTTTTAATGCCCGATTTTTAAAGGTCTCCTCACCAGGCCCCATAGAAAATTTTGGTTATACGCTGGAAGTGGTAACGTGTCCTCTAGGGAATATTCTGCTGCAAAAACTTAAAAATTCGTAGCCGAGATAGAAATATTTCTGCGCCGCGAACCCATAATTTCAGCAGGCGGGCTTCACTGCCACGCAACACGCTCTCTCCACTCACCCCGTCTAGCCTTCGCAAGCGAAATTCCTCTCCTGCGTTCCTCTCCCATACTCATTCTCGAGGATCGCGTGATGCATACCTCACAGGCCCCGTCTTCGTTTTTTTTTATCCTCGCTTTCTTTTCGGCGCTACGCACTTCCGCTGACGGCGTCGCGCGTGAGCTTGTTGTCTCGTTCGCGCAGCGCACGATTTTGCACGCTGTCCACAAGGAAGCATGACTAACGGTATCATCATCAGCAGCAGCATGGCTACGCCCACTACAGAGCAAAGGCCTCTCCCATGCTTCTCCAACTATCCCGGTCATGTAGCGGTATAAATCAGTGCTACGCGAATACTGAGGCAGAACAAGCAGATCGCAGAGCATGATCACGTGCTGCAGCACGGTAGAAAATGCCATAGTTTCGGTACCTACGCACGTGACTGCACGACCGTGGGAATGAGCAGGTGAAGCGCAAGTAGATCTCTCTTGCTTCGGTGCGAAGTAAACCAAAAAACAAGCAGACATTCCGTTTGTGTGTCTTATTATTTCTCTAAACTTCAGTTCGTCAATTCAAGCAACAGATCGCACAGATAAGAGATGTTGTCTTGAATAATTCTCGAAGTCACGTGTCACCCCGAGCGACGTCACACTGCGGACACGACTACGTAGGTGCAGGCACACGAGTACGTCCTCCTCCGGCTTGGAGAGCGGCCGCCGCGAGAAGGAAAAGTGGTGTTCGGTTTGAAATTATGCTCAATATATGCTCTGAGCTCGTCAGCTCAAAATGGCCAGACCTGGTGAGAGGCGCTTTAAGCGACCAGTTTAACACTTTGCCCGCGTATGATTTTGCGAACTGTGTACGCTTGACCATTTGGAGAAAACTGCAATTCACCAACACAAATAAACTTGCACGCACAATCTGACATCTTTGTTTACAGGAACCTCCCTGCGAAATTTGACATCAGTTGAAGTATTTTTTGTTGTGGTCTTACTCTTAGCTGTCGGCTATTTTTGGTATCATCATTCGGTCACGCCGCCAAATACAACGCCGGATTTTCGCGTAATGTGACACATGATGCTTTCGCATCAAAAAGTAGTGTTCTTCCTCTTTCACTATAAAAAAAACATCAGTGGCTAACGCCGCAGTAAGACCTCGCATGGACATGTCGCGTGCTTGTATCATGTGCTATATAGAAGAAACAAATCTACAACCCAGCATCTACCACTGCTTCAAACGCTCGTGCACTTCGCAGCCTGTCACTCGACCACTCGAGAACTTTGATTTACAATGTACGGTGTGCTATTATCATCAACAAAAGCTATTTCATTCGTGGGCGAAAACCTCATCCAACAAACTAGGAGGTAGTCGCGCAGTGTATCTACAGATAACAATTCGAATGCTTGTCAAAGTAAAACACAACTTCCCCTGAAGCAGAACGACATGCACGCTATTAGATCGTCATATGTTCCGTAACTACTTTTTTCTGCTAAAGCACAGCTTAGAATTGCAGTAAAAATGTTGCTGTACGGTTACATTTGTGAAATGTTTTCAAAATACACTACTGATCACCGAGACTGACTGCACGCACAAACGCGCGCACATGTCTGGCCAGGTGCTCCATCCGCCTCATCGCCAGCAGTAGTTAGTGCCATGTCTACTTAAATCCCTTCAGTAATCAGATTTGTTTCCCAGATAGACCGAGGGAGCGCGAGATAAACCACCAGAAATTGCCGCCAAGTGTATACCTGGCATGCATTTACGAGCGCTCGCCCAAACTAGCACGCCGATTGCCCATAGATGGCACCACTGCGCAGGCAATATGGCGGCGCCTACAACAAAAATACGTGTTTTCATTCAGCGATGTATTGGTTGGCGCGGATGTTGCAACGTCCGGAGCGAAGTGTGACGTGACTGCCTCGCTAATCTGGAGATCGCGAAAGGCAGCGCGTTGGTGATGCGTTGGCGCGATTCACAACAGCCGTCGCCCACAGACCTCCAGCCGTCGCCCACAGACCTCCCAGACAACGCGAGCCACTCTGGCGGGATCTCGTAGCCATTGTCGCCGCACAGCCTGTTTTGCACGAAACTAAGCTTTTATTCTGACGCTTTCGTTCCACCAACGATGAGAGCGGCCCTTTCACGCGGAAAAATTGTACCACGAGTGTCAGCGGCGACAACACCCAAGGGATCGTCACATCGAGCCTTATTCGTAGCCGCTGGCCATCACCCTTTGCAGGAGCAGTGATTCACGTCACACGCGCTGGTACCGTGGGCTGACCTCAGCAGCTGACGCCTCCTCCGCTTTCCGTCTCATGCTTTCCTCCTTGCTCTTTCTTGACTTTCGCCCCCGCGAGTGAGAAAAGTGCTCTCGCGGGGGTGAGTGGTCTCTTTTTTTTTTCTTTTCCCGGTGCGCTAAGCGTTCGCTCTTTCATTCTCCGCTCTGCTTGTTCGCTCGGTTACGCCGACGCCGCCGAGGTACGCCCGCGCCAATGCTCAACGCAGGAACGGTCGCGTATGAGCTGCGCTCTAAAAAAAGGGCTATACATACCTTTGCTCGCTTGCCATGTTTTTTCGGCGGATGAGAGCTGCGACGGCCGCACGCAGCGCCTCGTTGAGGATGACGAGCAGGTGCTTCCGCCGGGCAGCCATTCCGACATGCTCGCCATGGTTCACCGCCAGGAAGAGACGGTACGTGTACTCGGCCTGCAACTCGCAGCGAGTCCTGGAAACACGGAGCAGTCGTGCCGGCGTTAGGCCCACACACTGGAATACTGAATACATTTCTGGGATTATGCTTTCTAATGGTATCTCTTTTGAAGCCGGGATGCGATAAATAGTCCCTGGCGTGCTTGAACTACTGATGTCAAACTACATATACTGTAGTCTTGCGTTTTGCCCATCTCGATATACTTTATCTTCAATAAAACGTATCTGCGGTACAATTACTGTAATACTATACAGTAAAATCTGCTTAGACGAAAACCGAAGGGACAGAAGTATTGTTTCCGTTCTTCAGAAGCTTCATTTAGGCAAATCACACAAAAATAAAGAATAGTACTATAATGAGAAGCATCGCTTGCTTTAATTGTGTGTGTGTGTGTGTGTGTGTGTGTGTGTGTGTGTGTGTGTGCGTGCGTGTGTGTGTGTGTGTGTGCGCGCGCGCGCGCGCGCGCGCGCGTGTGTGTGTGTGTGTGTGTGTGTGTGTGTGTGTGTGTGTGTGTGTGTGTGTGTGTGTGTGTGTGTGTGTGTGTGTGTGTGTGTGTCTTTTAACTGACGGTTGTCTCCTCTGGACCTACGTCAGTTGCAGTTGAACTTCGCTGTGTTCCTATAACAGGCAGGACGTGTATCCAGTGAGCTACAGAACAACATTTTGCTATGAGGTGAACTTGGTTTAAATCATGAATCAGGACCCCAAACTTGTGCGAGTTCATGATAAAGCATTATTCTCGCATTTACCGCTAAATCGTTATTGAATGTTTATTTTTTATTATTGATTTTGCTCCACTCCTCTGGAATCTTTTAACTCTTTCCTTACCGCAGAAAACGGCCGTTTTTGCTACGTGCCTACATATTATTTTTTTTCTTAGGAAAATTTTGTTCTACAATGGATTGTTATATATGAAAATTTAGCTGAATGTTTTACCTTTTCAATGTAATAAAATACAAAGTAATCACTGTGACATTTGTTTTTATATTTTATCTCTGAAAGCTGTAGAAAAGTAAGGAAAACATACATGCGAAGACACAAAATTGGCACTACACTTCAACACACATAGAAGAAAAAAAACTGGAATATACTAGTGATTGTCCGTGAACTCGGGTACACTTCCTGAAAATCTGAGCACTCTAGGTAAAAAAGTATATTTTTAAGCGACCTTTGAACTCTGCGCCCATGACGCATGTGCCAATCAGCGGAACAGTTACGCGTAGTCGTAAAACAAAAGTGCGCTTCACAGGTGCTGCAAAAAACATTTGTCTTCACTTCTTTCTTGGTTTTCTCATAGCACTGCTTACAGTTCCTTCGGTTGTCAACCTTCTCGGGCTTGTGGCGAACCCAGTCGGGTGGCAGATAAGAGATGCTGGCTGGTTGATGATTATCAAGACTCAAAATTTCCTTGATGAGCATCTCTCGGAAAGAAAGCTGGTCAAAGCGGACACTCGGAGGTAGCTCAGGAATATCGGGGTGCCCTTTCCTATGCTATTGAAATAGAATAAAACTATTTGCACAAGCAATATCTATGCAGTGGAAAAAGAGTGTTTTCCACCAGCGCACTCATTTACGAAGCACATTGTATGTTCCAATGATCTGGTCAGATTTGTCAACGCCCAGCATATCTGCGTTGTACTCATGCACCAACAAGGGCTTTCTTATGGTCCTCTCGCTCCACTTGCTGCCCACTTTTGTACATCTCTTTGCAGGCACATGTTCATTGGCTGCATGAATGGTGCTCATAAGACTTACAGCCTTACGGTCCTTCCACTGAAGAAACAAGACGTTTCCTTCCCTGATCCAACGAATGTCTCCACGTTCAGCTTTCTTTTCCCATTTTGAATCTTTCAGATCACCAGGGAAGCCTCGACGATCTTTTCTCGTTGTTCCACATGCCAGCGTTTTGCACTGAAGGAGGTGTTCGAAAAGGTGCTTCGAAGTATAATAATTGTCCATGTAAATTTTGTATCCCTGTCCTAAATATTTATCACAAAGTTTACCCACTACATCAAAAGCCAATCCATGCGGTCCAGGTGTCTCCCGCTTGCCCGTGTAAACGAAGAACTGTAATGTGTATCCAGTTTCTGACTCAGCTAAAACCCACAATTTGCAGCCCCACTTCGCCACCTTGTCCCGAATATATTGCCCGATTCCCGAGCGTGCTTTAGATTTCCCTAGCCTTTCATCGACTGAAATGGCTTCCTGTGGCTGCAAAAATCGTGCCGACGCCTCGTTGATCTCTCGAAGTAGCGGGAGTACCTTCCGCAGTTTGCCAGCTGAAGCAGCACTGTCATCCTCAGGGCCCGAGACATGCAAAAAAAAATGGCTGTGGCTTAGGTAAGGTTAAGCCCAGGATGCGAAGCATACTAGCCTTTATTTTAGTTGTTGAACCACTGTTTAGCCTGGTGAACTGCTGTTGCTTGGCTATATTTGGTTCGGCTAGACGAAGAAACAACTCATGCATTACTTCTTCGCCTTCAAGAGTGGAACGCGACAGCGTTCCCGTCGACCCGCCAAGGGGTGTAAGACAATGGGCTACAGGGCAGCGACTACGCGCCCCGCATTGGACGCGGTGAGCGTCGAGCAAAGCAGCGTTCGGCGCGGCAACGAAATGTGCGCCTGAGCAAGAGACGCACGCCTTAGAAACAGCGCGTTTCTAAGGCAACACCGCATTCACTAGAGGCGCTTTTGTACCGCTTTGAAGCGTTGTACTCGTGGCTCAGTGGTAGCGTCTCCGTCCCACACTCCGGAGACCCTGGTTCGATTCCCACCCAGCCCGTCTTGCAAGAGTTGAGCCAAAGCCACTTCTCCTCTGTCGTGACGTCACGGTGTCACGTGATTTCATGGTCACCGCCGCGCCTGAGGAGCTGGGTTGAGCCCTCGTAATATGCTTCGCATAAAAGCAAGCAGGGAGAAGAAACACGTCCTGCTCATGATCTTCCCTGGGAGTAGACCGCCGAAGATTGTTCCGGTGTTCCAATACAAGTGGAGTCTAGGTAGTTGCACGATGCCCATGTAAATCAACAGCGCAATGAAACGCAACATATCAGGGGGCGTGACCTCTAGCCAGGAGCCATCTGGCTGAGCATAGCTGGGCTTCTCAAAAATCTTCATCCACGCATACTTGTTCGGGTGTGCACAGAAAGTGGAAATCATGTCAGCGGTAAAAAAACATCATGAACATGTCCAGTGCACCGAGAAACCTTCGCGTCTCACTCCGGCGCGTCACGGCCAGGTGTACGCCAGGTGCGCGATTCGGTGAGAACCTGAGTCGGCACGGCGTGTTTGGCAAAATATCGCCTCCGTATGTAGTTGACACCCTAAAAGAAAAACGTAAACAGGTGTCGTCGTTTACAAAGCACGCGCATCGTATAACAACAACACAAACTCCGAAACTATGCGCACCAGTTGAAGGTCCGGGCTGCGTAGACGAATCATCACTGTCGGAGTCGAAATCAGGCGATCCAGTGTCCTCTACGGACTCCTCACTACTGCTCATATTGATAATATTGGTATCAGAAGCAGCGGAATCACTTTGAGAAGACTTCTTTTTCAGCGGCGCGCGACGCGTTTTCGGCGGCATGTTGCGAAAACTCCGGGCTACCTTCTCCGATGCTTTTTTTTTTTTTCGCGGGAGCCTTCGCGCCGGAAGACGAAAAAAAAAAGAATGTGCGCAGTAGTTCTTTCATTACTCGCCAGATGGCGCCACGCGTCCGTAAATGTGGAGTTTATTTTTGGCGCGGCATTAAAAAGCATCGATCCATAGTGATCGATGCTTTATGGGGAACCAGCGCTGGATAGGCGGCGTGTCGAAAAGAGTGCGTTGCACGCCGGCCTGGCGTCGAAGCGCGGCATATTCCAGCCGCTCGACCAGACGACACACACGTGCACGGCCGTATTATAGTTCATATGTTTCCGTTTTCGCGTCGCTTAAAGTGGGCAGTTTCCGTTTAGAAGCTGGCGCCATCAAGTGAAGAAATGAGGAAAGAAGCTTTTTAAGCTTTATATATTTTTCACAGTGTGTCGCGGTGAGCACGTGTGTTTCTTTAACGGGTCCCATGCTTGCGTGGCAGCCTGCCTCGCAAATCTAGCAGATATGGCTCCGGTCGTGCTCGCTATAGTTTCGGAAGTATTAGTTGGCCTGAATACATTCTATATTTATCTGGCTAGAAATAAAAAATTCTGATGTTACTTCGTCACAGCAGTCAATGACAAGAAAGCTTTATCGCATCAGCTGACTCGCGCAAGCAAAGGTTTGGGTGCTCCGTTACTGGATCCGTAACAACGTTTAGCACAAATTACATAAATTTACCGGATGCATCTCAGCGCCGAGTCCTCATCCGCATGCGCATTTTTAAAAACACACAGGCGGCTTAGTCGCGCGTGCGCCGGCAGTATGCGCGCACAACTCGTATTACAAGGCAGCTTCCCTCCCACATAATTCTTGGCAATGAATGGATAATATTTACCTTTCGTATCGTTCGCTTGGTGCGGTGGCGTTGGTATTGCGAAGGAAAAATGGTTGGTACATATGCCGGATGGTGCATGCTATTGCTCATTTCGTTTCCGACGAAATGCCGACTGCAGATTCTGCTGTTTGGTACTGTCTGCCATGGCTGACCGTCTTCACTATCGAATAAACCAAGCATACACGCAAAATTCGATTTAGAAACCAGCCCGACACCGCTTGACAGGGCGACAAGACGGGAACTTACTCCGCTCGCCTTACTGCTTGGATTCAACGCCGCCTCCGTTCTTGTTCGTAGGGTTTAGATGGAAAGACGCAGAAGGATACATTCTCCCTCATCCCGACGTAGTTGTGGCACTTGTATACGCAACAGTATCGTCGGCGTCCTTGTGTTTTCCTTCGAGTTTCAGGGTACGCAACGCCACTACCAGTAGCAATTCTCGTCCGCGGGAGCGGCGGCATTGTGCACGTTCTGACCGCCAGGGCGGCGCTGCAGGCGTCGTGAAAACTCCAGCGCTGGTTCCCCATGGCGCGGTAAGGAAAGAGTTAATCCCCTTCGCACTCCCTATACAGAGTAGCATGTCAGCGGTTGTACACACTCCAACAAAAATCTGTTTTCTAATGAGGAGCCTCTACCTCTAAAAGTTTGCAGTTCTTGTGTTTTGTATGAAGGTTCATTTTTATGTGAATCTGAACATGTATTTGATGAAAGGGATTTGCTGTGTTAATTTGTGAAAAGTGTTTTTTAAAATAAAAATTGCTTAGTCCTCTTTTTCTGCTTGTTATTTCAAAAGGAGTGCGTGAATATGCGTTTCCGATGTAATGTGCTGAATCGGTATTTGTGTTACACTCATTACTTTGGACATTTTTAAGAGAAAAGAAAATAATTATTCGTTAGCTGCAGAACAAACTCCACCCTGGAGTAAGCCATGAGGATAACGTTGCGCTTCGTTGCTTGCTTCGTTGCGCTTCACGCTGGGCCACCGCCTAGGGCGCCACTGACCTATAGTGACTCCGCTGGAAACAAGCAAGCAGACTTTTCCCAAATTCTGGGCTATAAGGAGAATAGGCCGTCTAGCATTACCATAAACTAGTTTTTAAATGTAACTTTGCGAACCAATGAAAATCTGGGTCTGCCATCGAAACTAGACACGATTGTCGTGTGTGGCGATGGCACAAAGAAAAAAGCACTGCTTTGTAGTTCGTATTGTCGTCGCAGATGGTGCTGTATGAAGTATGTTGCTATAAAATGTAGTCTGTTTGAATACAATGGGTGGACACCGGTGCTTTATCTATAAATAGTACCAAAGAATACCAATGCCAAGTATCGTATCTAGGCGTTTTATTCGGAGTGATCGTGTTTAGCAGGCAAAGTCTCGCAGACTAAGCGAGTCATGAATTCTTTAGTACGTAATGTCCACTATCGCTGGATGAAAAATATCGAATTTTTTTTACAATTTTGTGTTCTACCGGCTACAGTCGACGACGTAATGTATTCAAAATATATGTACTTTCATATGGCGGCTATTGGAATCATTATTCGAAAGTTTCGAATATTTGCACTCCTCTAGTTGGGAGGAAAGAAAGAGGATTTTATGTTGCGCGCTTCAGGTACCTACGCACCTGATAGCTACGGTTGGACAGGGAACAGAATCGTTCAACGCGGTGCCTGCGTTGTCTACCGAGGAAGGTGTTGCTGAGTAGATGACGTTCGCGAAGGCGTTGACGACGGAGCGAGACATGTGGTCTAGCAGTTCCTCCCAAAAGAACTTTGCGAAAAAGTGGTCCGTGGTCGTCAGCAGCCTACGGTCGGCGAGCAACACCTGCAAGAGGCGAGGAGTCATCCTCATAAATGTTAATGGGACACTAAAGACGAGCAAGATGAAATGTTAGGCTTAGGTAATAACACAATTCGTCATTCGTACCAAGAACAGAGATTCGTAAGGGAGATGTCGATCGACGAACACGGCACATTGGAGTGGTGCCACATATTGATGACTAGGGTACCTCTCATGACGAGTCAGCGCTGGCTGATTCAGAGAGAGCGCCACAGAAGAAGATCACGTGGTGATTACGTCAACACTTCCGTTTTCGGCGCGGGCATTTTCAGAGCAGCAGTGGGATCTTCGGAAACAAAGTCACATATTGGCATACAGGAAACTATGATAGACTGCCAGACGAATAATCCGTGGCTCTAGCGCCTGTACAACAGCGCCTGTACGTCGGTAGTACGTTGCCGATTTCAGCGTAATCTCCCGTATTTGGGGTGTTGTAGCTGATTAAAAGTTTCTGGAACTGTCATTTGGTCAATTTAAGATATAATTCAGTCGATCATTGTAGATAAAGATCAATAAGGCCTTGGAAGACGCAACTATACAACGTCACCGGAAGCCAGTGCGGGAACGTCACCACCTTTCTTGTTTGAGCGTGTCATCACGAAAATAGGCTTTCTTTTGTAATGTAGAAAAACAACTAACGCAGTCAGATCACTTTAATTAGCACCATTTAACTATTACAGGATACTGAGCTATTAATGCAGATACTAACTTTATCCAAGTTAGCTGCTAGTGCAAATATTCGGCAAAGACAAATTCGTTAATGCTCGACTCGTTTTTCTGTTTTCCTTATGGGACAAACGCCACCCAAGCAAAATAATTTTTAACTCGTTGTGGTTCGACAAAGCCTCAAAAGGTGTCGCTAAAAGCGTTGCTAATGGCGGCCATGGCTCTGGCAACCTCGCATTCCGTAAATGTTTGTAAGTTAACGGAGAAGTCAAACCTCTCTGATTACGGAGCACTGGGATACGGGAGACATGGACGGCAGTATCAACGCTGGTGGCTCTTTTTTTTTTTGTGACGATGACCTCAACCGGCGCGTTGTTAAGAACGAAGGTAGGGTTAACGTAACGATTTTAATCGAATGCTATTTGTTTTCTTGGTTCGTGAGTAGCCCGAACGGCACTCCGCCCATGTTATCACCGGGATGTGCCGACGTGAATGGTAGATGGCCAGAAGGGAAAAGATACCTTGCAGCAGAGGTCACGGACGCAGCTTCTCATCGTGATGGTTCGACAATATGGCCCCTAGAATAAAGTCAGTGCATGATATTCACTGCAATGGGTGACCTGTTTCCCTGGACAAAGGCGACCTTAGGAGAGGACGCAGCCCTAGAGGCTCCGCTGTAGAGAGTTGGAGTCGCTCGAGACACCAATAGACGCAACTATTCACTATTTTGGTTCACCAACATGACACCTAGGATGACGTCAGTGCAAGCCGTCCATAGAAAGCGACGAAATAAATTTTGATATTTATTTTGAAATTTTGAAATAAAAATTGATAAATTTTTTACAGCATACCTTAGCGTTGCTCTGGGTTCATATATGCTCAAGTGGGCCTGTTTGCAGACGAATATCATTTTGAATTTTGTCTCCGTTTGCATAAAAACTTTTCGTTCCATAGGTGCCCGTAATCTGCAAAACAGAGCATTCCGTGGCGGTAACATGCCAGTCTCTATTAGTCTTTCACAGTGCATCCCAGTACGCAAACAAATGGTTTACGTTGGCTTATTCTCCATTCTCCAAAATCAGCATTCTACGGTTTTGCTGAAGTCGTATACAACTGGGACTTTCGTCTGACTGTTAAGTACGGTTGTGGAGCATTTCAGCATTGCTTGCATCCAGGCACCGCGTGGTGCTTGATTCACGTCTGTGAAATGTTAAACTCGTAGACTGCGAGTATTTATTCATGCCCTCGCTCCACGTCGTCACTACAATTAACTCTTTAGCGGACGTCTTACAGCGTAATTTTGCTCCGTATTCGTAATCTGTTCTGCAGAGGTTGTTTGGGCGCTAGCTTAAAAAAAAAATTCAGCGACGACTACGATATTCCCTAATGCGATATTTGAGGGCACCACTGTACGTGCTTTCATTTTGCGGTATATAAAACTCACGCAGCGCTTTGCTTCCATATATGGTATTGGTGGGCGCGCTCACCGTATGTCTTATCGATGGCGTCATCGGTGAATAGACGACGGCGTGCTACACTGGCGCCATATCGTAGCGGCCGTCACCACAAAGCCGGCCTTGCTCGGCACTACGTTTTTCTTTCACGTTTTCGCTATACCATCCTCCTCAGATTTTCTACTCATGCTCTCTTCGCTATCGCCGTCTTTCATCCGCCCGTGCTCTCCGAATTGCTCTTTCATCCATCGCTGTGCTAGTTCACTCGGTTACGCCGAGGGACGCCGACGAGGGACGCCGACGTAAACGTAGCAACGGGTGCCTAAGAGCTCCGCTCCCAGATAACCCCCTCCACCCCTGAGTACTGGCGCCCGAGCCCACCGCACTCGTAGATGACTGTTGCTTCTGCGCTTGCCTCACTCTGTTGCGTTTGCACTCCCTGCTAAGACGGACACGTTCAGCTGTGGTCAAAGGCGACGGCTGCCAAACTCGAAAGGGGAGCCAGTAACACGATTCGTAAGAAATAACAATTAGAGATTACCTATAATGAACCGGACGCAATGAAGTTGCCCATTCGAGTAACGTATATGCAAGCTAACATTCATTTTATCATCATTTACGTTTCAAAGCTATTTCATATAATATACTATGTATTTACTGTATTCACAACGCCCGGCTAGCGAAGGTACTCCTTAAAAAATCTTGGTGTGAAAACGTCAAAGAACATTTCTTGGCAAATGCATGTTGAGTGCACTATCAATCAAGGTAATTGCATATTAGGCTACATCAAACGAAATTTCCCACTTGCTTCATCCGATCTAAAGCTATTGTTGTACAAAACAAAGTTCGACCCCGACTAGAATATGCTTCATCAGTATGGGACGCGCTTTCGCATTAACTGTTGCTCAGCATTCAAGCCATTCAGACTCTGTAAACTTCATTTTGTTTAACTGTTCTCACCATGCGAGTGGTACAAAAATTAAGTGCAATCTAAATCTACGCGGCCTTGTACGCCGTGTAGACTCACGCCTATATGCATTTTTTTATAACGTAGACCACTTGGATCCTGTCTTCAATACATCCCTATTTCTTCAGTCATTGCGCATTTCCTTACGCAGTGAACACCACCATGATGTAGACGTGCAACACAGCCGTACTAATTTGCCTTCATGCTGCTATTTTGTCCCCATAAGCGTTGAACGGAAATTCCTTCCCCGCTGCGTCGCTTCAGAAACGAGCATCGGCGCCTTCAAGATGGCCATCTGGAATTATCGCAACTAATCTGTGTGCGCAGCTTGTATGTATGTATGTATGTATGTATGTATGTATGTATGTATGTATGTATGTATGTATGTATGTATGTATGTATGTATGTATGTATGTATGTATGTATGTATGTATGTATGTATGTATGTATGTATGTATGTATGTATGTATGTGTTTCGCTTGTTGCAATTTAGCCAGCACAGGGCCACTAGTACTTGCCAACCTGCGTGCTCTCGCTGATCGTCATGGTCGTGCGCATGTGCCGCTGGAGGAACAGAATCCACACGTTCATCTCCAGATGCGGCGTCAGGGCCTCGATGCCTAGGAGATCCAGAGCCGAAGGCTCTAGTCCGGCCGAGTAGCCGCTGGCCAGCTTGGACAGCGTGCTGAACACGTAGCTGTCGAAGTGGTACGCGTTCGTGTCGCCAACTTCCTCGTCATCGATGACCTCCTCGCCGATGCGCGTAGTAGTGGAAGACGTCAAGGAGTTGCGGGAACGGTACGTTGTGCCTGCCGGCATCCACCAGCGGGTGCTGTCCATGTTGAAGTCCACGCGGAGTGCCGATGCCTGGGCCGTTGGCTACGGAAAATGATTTGATGAGCTTTAACGTCACAAGACAACACGTCGCCTTGTGTCTCGTTGCAGTGACCAAGGTCAGTTGGTAGTGACAATGAACAACCGCAGTGGCACAACGCAATTCAACTGTTTATTGGGGGAACCTGTGCCCAACAAAGTAGCACAATGATAACGGCTAGCACACTCGCCGATCGTCGAAATATGATCTGAGGGACAAGCGCGTTGGCTATTTTTACATGACTCGCCGAAGATTGCAGCGTAATTGTTGGTGCTTACGTGACTCTCAAAATGTATATTACAACCCCATTGACAACGTATACGTATAACGCGCATGGAAAGTGATTACATGCGATTCGGCTACATTATAGAAAAAATAGAATCGGCGATAATGGTAGAGAATGGTCCGACACATGCAGGCGCTTGTAGCGCTTAGCGATAACGTTTAAGATTTGTTAGCCGGTGAGACGTGGACAGGGGCAAAAGATAAGCAAGCAAAGATGTCAATATGCGGAGTACGAGAGACACTTTAGAGGTGGAGTGCTTCTCATTAATTTTTACCTTGTGGGTTTCTTAAACAAGCACTAAAGAAAAAAATGTCATTTCAGCTGAGTTAGCAATTTAGCCTTGCAAAAAAAAAAATTCGAGGATGCTTAAGCTTCGATAGCCTTCATCAGTGGAACGCGATAGCGTTATCGCACCCCGTTCGCACCGCCCACTCATTCGCTCGGCATGCTCTTGAGTCACACAAAGACGAAACGTACGCCTGAGCAAGCGGAACGAACCAAAGAACTCGGTGTCTCGGAGGGAGAAACGATCTACGCGAGCCAAACGTCGTGATCGGCACGGACAGCAGGGCCGCGACGCGCCATGAAGGCGGACTCGATCGTGGGGCTGACGCCTCGATGGTATCGTCCTCTATTTAGCTTGGGAGCACCAAGCAGACGCATGACTCCTCGCTAGCAGCATGGCATACATCGCAGGGGACGCTTTCCCACCAGACGCGCTACGGCGCAGCCATCACGTCAGAGGCGTCCCGCATCGGACGCTGAACCTAGGAATCGCACTGTGAGCGGAAAGAGGAGCCGCGTCGCCTAAACACGAGGGTTCGAGTGACGCGCCCTGGAAGTTGGAAGGGGAGAGAGCGAAAAAACTTATTAAACGCAAGGGTATTGGGGCATCCTCACACCGGTCCCCGCACAGCCCCAATGCGCTCAAACGAGTCGAAGAGGAGACACGGGTGACTGGTGTACCATCTGTCGGGGCAGCGCCGTACATTGCGAGGAGGGGGTCTTCTGTGTTTGCCGCAAGATGGCTCCGCGTGTGCGGCAAGCGCAGAAGAAATGTAGCGGAAGCGTACTTCGCTACGCGTTTAACTTCGAATTCTGTAATTTACATGCTCATAATCACCGATATAGCCCGTAGTATACCTTTCTACGGCACGTTTCTAAGGCAACACCGCATTCATTAGATACGCTTTTGTCGCACTTTGAACTATCGAACTCACGGCTGAGTGGTAGCGTCTCCATCTCCCACTCCGGACACCCTGGTTCGAGTCTTTGTTTATGAATTACCTTCCGCCGTTTTTCGCTCACGACCAACGATGCCGACGACACCGGCTTTTCTGCGACACTCCTTAACGCTGTCGCGTTAAAACTCTCATCGCGAGAAGACGTTTGGCAAGCCAGAAAAGCCGCAGAAACATAAGATGAGTGGCGACGCCGACTGGCAATTTCCGCACCAGCTCCTCGTGGCGTCATGGATTATAAAGCCGTCTAATCGGGCCTAGTTAAATTTTAATCGGTAAAATATATAGCAATGCATTGTATTCTAAATGAGTCAAAGATTGAGCATGGGAAGTGTAAAGAAAATTTACTGAACAGCAAGGGCCGAAATACGAAAAAATACGCAGCATTGAGTGACGTTACACTGACGTATCGCCCGTGAGGTTGCGGCGACAAATTCAAAAATTAGTTTCACCGTCATTTCCTTAACAAATATTTAGCCTAGTAACGCGATATCAACTAAAGTACATAGAGTTTAAAAGAATACGTTATCCACATAAACTCATTCAGCGTTTGTCTTTAGTGTAGCTTCGCGGTGCACAGAAAGTGCTGTAAACGAGCGTTTTCGCATTCCGCTCTGTCAGAATGCTGCCACCACGCAAATGAACTAACCCCGCAACTTCGTGCTCGACAACAGAAGGCAGACCAGCCACCATGACAGGCACTGTGACAGTCGCCAGCAGCCACTGAGCCAGCGAGACAGGTACGGAACGAAGGTCAGCCGGCTACCCTTGCAGGCAAATACGTGTGCGCAGATACGAGACGTCCGATATTTTAGAGCGCAGCTCTTTGGCGCCCGTTCCTGCGTTTCGCGTTGTCGTCGGGCCTAGCCGTTGGCCTCGCCGTAAGCAAGATCATCATCCGCGCGCTCCTGCTGCCATCTCTCGCGCGCCGCGCGAGTCTTGCTCTCCCCTTGTCCTTCAAAACCGGATCACGTGTTCTCGCCTCTCCTCTCGTCCTCCTTTGCGCAGCGCCGTTGCGGTAACTCTCGCGGCTACCGTCCACTCCGCCCTCGCCGTCCCTTCTCCCGCTGTCGCGACACTGCCGCGTTGCCGGCGGCGCGCGCTCCTTGCTGCCTCGCGCGTGATCCACGGGTCTCCGCCCTCCGTCTTTGCGTCGCGTAGCTCTACGGCTCTCAGCTGCGTATCTCGCTTCCCCGTTTGCGGAGCGAGTTCCTCAGTGGCGTTTGTAGCCTCTGGCAGTGCTTGCGCGTGGCTGTCCTGCTCCCGCCTCCAGTTTTGCCCTATACCTCCCCTTACCTGGAGCAGTGCCGTTGCGTTGAATCGAAAGACAGTTATAGCATTTTGTCCCTTTACTTCTACTTCCCACACCAACCCTGTGCGGCCACATTGAGGCCTGTCTGTGAGTAAATGAGTGTGTGACCTCTACTCAATGCCCCTGTTCTCCACCCGTTTCCTCATCCCACCTCAGAAGAAACATTAAACGATAATTGCTAATCTACTCCCCCCTCTCCGAGGCGGTGACCCACTATAATATGGCGCGTCGCCGGAGCGCCGGCTCGATAGCGGCAGATTGCGGTGTGTCCTACCCAATGGGAAACGCAGAACCGCCTTCCTTCGGAACTGCGTGCTCTCTATGCGGTTGCCTTTTGTTGAAATAAGGCATCAGTTGCGCTCAAAGATCGCATTACCAAGAAGCGTAATCGTCGGTAAATTTTTTTCTCCTAATTTCGAGCATTCCTCTGAACGAAAGTTTCTTAAAATTTACAGGTTCTTAGCAAGGGCATCCCTCTTTAGGCATATTAAGCTTTATCTAAAATATCGAGAACTGATGTAAGTTGATATATACATATATGTATGTATATATATATATATATATATATATATATATATATATATATATGAAATATGATACATTTCTTAAGGAACGTTTAAGAATAATTGATGCAATTAAAGAGCAAACGGGTATAGCCGATACCCTAATTTACATTAAGAGGAAAAATGGAGCTGAGCAGGCCATGTAATGCACAGGGAGGTAACCGGTGGGTCATTAGAGTTACAGAATGGATGGCAAGCGTAGGAAAGTGCAGTCGAGGATCGCAGAAAGCTAGGTGGGGTGACGAAATTAGGAAATTTGCAGGTGCAAGTTCGTATCAGCTAGCATGAGATAGGGGTAATAGATATCGCAGGGAGAGACATAAAAATAGGCTGATGATGATGATGATGGTAGGATGCTGAATGAAGTTAATAATCTGATACTTCTGACAAAGATTTTTCTCAAAGTGAACGTTTTGCTGAACAAAAGGAATAACAGTCACATTGCGATTCGCTTCAAAGTAAAGTTTTCAACATGGGCATTGTCATATAAAGCGAATTTCAACAGGAAATAACTCTTTAACAGTGTACTTAAGGTAATGAAATTGTTTTAGTTCAGTAGATGCATAAACCAAATTTTAACAATTGGGTAAGATTCCCCACCGGAAAGTGTGTTACTTTCGACGAAAGCTATCTGGCGCATAGATGTCAATTTGTTTCCACAAATGATTTCGTATCACATAAGAAGAAGATAATTTCAGGTGTACCACAGGGGAGCATTCTTGGTGCTTTATTGTTCACTTTATATATTAATGACATAGTCTACATCTCCCCAGAAGTTAAGTTTATTTTCTATGCAGATGACATGTGTATATTTGTCCCCTCAGCATCAGATCTTATTCTTTCTAGTAAAGCTAATGACATCTTACAGAAGTTAGACAACTCGACAAGTAACAATAAGTCAAAAATAAATGCAACTAAAACAAAAGCCATAGTTTTTCATTTGAAAGGTCAACAAGTGACTTTCCAGAATATCCTTGCATTTAGAGGCTCCGATATAGAAATAGTGAAGTCAGTGAAAGTACTTGGGATACATTTCTCCAGTTCTTTGCAATGAGATGACCATGTCAATAATATTCAAATAAAATTAAGCCGGATAACTGAAATATTAAGCCGTATCCGGTACCTTATCCCCAACTCGGTGAGGTTATTGATATACAAATCGCTGTTTAGTTCTTATCTTAACTACTGCTATTTGGTTTGGGGAACAACTACAGAAACAAACTTGACGAAATTACTGAGAATACAGAAGAAAATACTGAGGCTGATAGACAACGCTATAGTTCAAGCACCTAGCGACCCACTATTTGAAAAATATAGGATAATCAAAGTAAGTGACCTATATCAATACAGACTACTATACGAGAGCGCTGTCTTAGCTGCAAACGCTCAAACTTTTTGTTCATGGAGATGGCGAATCTTTGCTTAAAGGAAAAGGCCTATGAAACAAGAAATACACAAATGTGGAACGTTCCTTACTTTCGTACTAATTATGGCTTTCAGCTGCTTCGATGTACTCTTCCGCGAATTCTATATAATTACACTAGCAAAGGTATATGTGTCTCGTTCAACTGTCGCAGGATTAGCGGATCTTTTTGTTGTATAAACTATGTAGCAATTTAAATACAGAAGATTGCAGCAGTTTTCTTCGTTGTATAAGCCATGTATAAACTACGTTATCAGTTTTCCTTTATGGCTTGGTCGTTACGTAAAACAATGTGTCACTTTAAAAAAAGAAAAAGTGCTGTGATATTGGGATGTCCTTCAACTGCTGACATTGTTCACAAAGGGGGCAGAGGATCCCTCAAGCAGTCATTTGAACGGCCTTTTCCCCCGCCTCCTGTTACACTGTACTGCGGCGAAGCAAATAAATAAATAAATAAATAAATAAATAAATAAATAAATAAATAAATCATCTTCCCTTTGTTAGCAAAAGCAGCCTTTCCAAAAATCGCATTTAAGTGTTCAGCCGGAAACCATCAAGCAGAAAATTCACCTCGAACGTCATTCTCAAATCACTTACCAGTAATTCCTTTGCAAAATACTTTCTGACAATTACTCTAGCTTTTCTCTTTGGATTGCTATTGAGTAAAACATTACATCGCTTAATACACGATAAAAGAAATGTGGAAAGTGATAAGCCCGAAAACAAGTTATCCCAAAGATAAGCTATCCTACATAATACCTGCACTACTTAATAAATATGTGAAATCTGGTATAGATTCTCTGCAGTGTAAACTAATGGAAATGAAAGTGGATGAAAAAACAACTTGCCGCAGGTGGGGAACGATTCCTGAGAACTTGTTTTACTGGTCCCAACAAAATAGCCTTGAAGAGAATTCAACTAAAACCAAAATCATTGTGTCCCGCTCAAGAACCAGGTCATTGAGATTCAATCGCGCCGTTTATTATCTAGGGCAGAAAATGGCATTCGACGACCCATGCAAAATAGTGGGCGTCACATTCAGGGCTTCTTTGCCTTGAGATACACAGGTAACCGTAATCTGAAGAAAGCTATCTGATGCATCTGGACTGATGGCATGTTGTCGCACATTTTTTCCAACATCTGTCAAAATTCGAAAATATCACGCACTGTTCCAGGCGCATATAAACTACGGCCGCCTAGTATGCTTAACAGCTACTAACAAAAACGGTATGAAAATTCACGTGTTACAAAAAAAGGTAATTCGATACATTGCAAATGTTCCGTGCTTTTCACATACTGGCGTGGCATTTCAGACTCATAAGATTATGGCCTCTCATAACATGTACACCTTTCGCATTTTGCGCTCGTTTTATTTTGCAGCTAGCTTCTTTCACAATTTCATTACACGCAGCATCATGAAAAGCCGTACTAAGTAACATAGCACCCGAGACACGGACTTTCTACACGAACTACAAGTTACAAACTCTTAAACATAAATTACCAAGTATAATAAGAAGGCACAAGCGTACCAAGGATTTCACTTTGACAGAGCTAAAAGAATATTTTCGAAACAAATAGCCTTACATTACTGCTAACTTTCAGGATGCTATGCAAATTGTACAAGTGACTCTTATCTTTTCAACCTCAACTAAACTTCGAACCGATATTATTGAGGGAAATGGGTATGTTATACATTTTTACTATAACTATATCTGTACGCTATCGAAGTGTAATTCGTTTTTGTGCATAGCATGCGTGTGCTAGTGTATATGTGAGCATATGTGCAAAAAATATGTGCATGGGACCTCTATGGTGTATTAATGGCTACGTTTTATCGTTCAGCTGTTTCACCTCCTGAATGTGACCAGTGCTAAAGGTTTCCAGCTTGCCGAGGCCCAGTCAAGTTGTCCAAAAAATAGCTTTTTGCCCAGGTATCCCTACCGGAAATGTGCATTCTTTTCTGGAAAATAAAACTGAATGAAAATGAAACGAAGTTGGCATCAAAGAGGCTCATTGGAGAACAGCACAGACCGAGGAGCGCATACCTAGCACTTCAAATTGGCGTCAAAGGGTTTTTTTTCCAACAGCGGTACCTACCCGATCCTGCGTCAACAGTGACCCATGTCGGCACATAAAAGGTTCGTTGAAGAGCGGCCCGTACGTACACATTGCCACATACTCAGCCACCCAAATGGGTCCAATGGTTGGTTTCAAACCCTGTTACCTCAGCAAAGCAGCCCCACGTGCTACCCATCTGACCATTAACTACCCAGTGACCCAGGTAAGCGGGAGAATGGTTAGCTAGACAGATAGCCCCCGCAAAGTGCGCAAGGTAATAGAAGATTGTTAACACATTAAAAGTGGGCAGCGACACTTACGGTGACGGAAGTGGTCAGTATGCCCACGTTGAACCATAGAGGCATCTGCCAGTTAATCGCCAAGTCGAGTAGGACGTCCAGAGGGTGGACGTCCGATCGCTGAGGGTCGCCGGGCCACGAGAGCTTCCGCTGCTCCAGGAAAATTCGAAGGTCCCGAGCGTTTCGTTGGGAAATGGTCTCGTCACACGCAGTCTCCAGGCAGGATTGCAGCATGGCTCTCGCGTTGTCTAGAATCCGGCCCGCACTATCGCCCACTTTCGGTGCATTCAGGGACTCGATGACGTCATTCGTCCAGCTATAGGTGAACGGGAATTAAAGAATTGCTGGAAGGCGACTAGACCTTTCTTTCTTTTCTTTCTTTATTCATTTATTCAAGACATTCCCTACAGAAATGCTTTGGGGGACGCGACAAAAGGCACTGAGCGTGCCTGACTGGGCCTCGCCAGCCTTGGCAACTGCGGTCACACAAGCACATAAATTAATGACAAAAAGTATAGAATACAATAGCCGTAATTTGAAACACGGTAAAACTTAAACATCAATAAGTGTTCTTCCTTTTTTTGTTACATCAATAACATAAATACAGATACCATCAGATACATTGTACAGGTATGTCGAAACAACAGTCGTCCGCGTACAGAAAATATATCGGACTTTCACAATGAAAAGTGAAGACACAGAGTAAGCGGAAACCAACTGGGATCAGTCCGGCACGATTTTTATTCCGTGTTAAGAAAAAATTTCTGAGCATTTTTCTGAAAATGTGCACTGAGGTAGCTGTAACGAGTGCTTCAGCTATTTCCGAATATTCGTTTAGAAGGTCTGGTATCATAAAACTTAGTTTTTGATCGCCATATTTTGTACGAGAACGTGGTCTAGGTATTAAATTATTTCGTAGGCAGTACGGACCAGGTTTCACTTGATATTGGGTTTGGAAAGGTGTTTGGTGCTGATGCAATATTTCTAGGGCCAGTTTATATTTATACAATTTATGAATAGGCAATATTTTATTTGATTTAAAAAGGGTGCAGTGTCTTCAGAAAGTTCTAAATTTCTGGTTGCACGCACCGCTCGTTTTTGCAAGGAAGAAAGGCCGTCTAGGTTGGTCTTAGTCGTTGTTGACCATACTAAGAAACAGTAACATAACCGCGAATGAAATAGCGCGTAGTATATCTGCCTTTTCACCGCAGACGGGATATAATATCTTACATTATTTAAGATTCCAACGGCTCGCCCTAGCTCACTTCGGAGCTTGTCAACGTGAGGCGTCCATGAGAGGTTTTCTTGAAATGTCACCCCCAAAAATCTAACTGATACAGATTGTTCGATGGTAACGTTCTGAAATTTTCAATCTAAGTTTACAGTCGGGTGGTTTCCTCGTGGCCGGAAGAGTAAATGTTTTGTTTCACTGATGTTTAATTGAAGTCTATTAGATTGAAGCCACAAATCCAGACCTGTTAGCCATTGGTTAGCTCGATGAAATATCTCTCTTACATGAGCACCTGAGAAGAATACATTCGTATCGTCTGCATATAAAATTAACTTTGTATTTTTGTTAATGTTTACAATATCGTTAATGTATAATAAAAATAACGTTGATCCTAGTAATGATCTCTGCAGTACGCCAAATGTTACAAATTTTAAGTCCGAGTCTACGCCATTTATGCATGTAAATTGAGCTCTCGAAGTTATGTAGCTTTTTATCAAAGACCAAGCTTTGCCGCGTATTCCATACGATGGTAATTTCTTTAAGAGCACATCGTGTTGGACACAGTCAAAAGCCTTTCTGAAATCCAGAAATATTCTCAGGGTAACTATTTTCCTTTCAGTGCTGTCTAGTACGTGCTCCTTTATTTCAAGAAGTGCACTTTCAGGCGACCTGTTTTTCCTAAACCCTAATTGTTCACTTACTATTATAATGTTTGTCGTCAGAAAGCCAGAAAGTTCTTTACGTATTTTTTATTTATTTTATTTACAGATACTGTCGGTCCACATCAGGACCAAGACAGGAGTGGTAACAATATATCAACATACAGCAAGCAGTGAACGGAACAATAGAATACAGTGATACAGCAATGTATGCGCTATTGTTGTAAATATTCGGACAAAAGTTCGGAAAACTGCTCGCGAGTCCCTGCGTTTACAATGTTTGCAGGGAGACAATTCCAGTCCCGTGCTGTCGAAAGGAAGAATGAATATTTGTAGCAATGCTTGTGAAATCGATTTTCCTTAACGTGTCTGCTATGTTTATTTCGCACTATGCGGGTCTTAGATTCATTTATGTAGCGAGACTTATCAACAAGCAGAAGCTCATTAATGATTAAATAGAAAAGGCTAAGTCGTTTTTCCTTCCTCCTGACAGTAAGTAGGGGCAGGTTTGCTCTCGCGTAAAGTGGTGTTACGGCGTCTTGCCGGCGGTATCGGGAATAAATAAACCGCAATGCACGTCTTTGAACTTGCTCCAATTTTGCCACTGAATCTTTCAAATACGGATCCCACACCTCACATGCATATTCTAATATTGGGCGCACGAGCACTTTATAAGCAGTCAGTTTCGTGGCTGGAGATGCTAGCTTAAGGACACGTCGAATATAACCTAATCTCTGGTTGGCTTTCCCTACTACTTTTTTAATGTGTGGTGTCCAACTAAGGTCAGAAGTTATTAAAATTCCGAGATATTTGTGCTCGGTTACGCGATGAAGTGGTTCACCTTGTAGAGTGTATGTGAATGACAGAGGTTCATGTTTGTGTGTGATGGTCATACATACAGTCTTTGCTGGGTTAAGAAACATCTGCCACGTGTCGCACCATTGGTGCACTTTTCCTAAGAAGTTATTTAAACGTATCTGGTCACTAATAGATTTCACTTCTGTATATATGACACAGTCATCTGCGAATAACCTCGCTGTAACTGTGGCCGATTCTGACCTCACAGACCTCGGACCTATTTTCATCAATACAGAAGAACTGTCGGCGATCAGTAAGAAAGTCCTCCACCCATTTGACTACACCCGTATCTCCTAAAATAGCCTTTAGTTTAATTAACAGTTTTCTATGATTAACCTTATCAAATGCCTTTTTGAAGTCGAGAAAGATCAGATCTATTTGTCCCTTGCCATCGATAACTTTGCTGAAATCGTGAACACTTTCTAGTAATTGCGTTACGGTTGACAAGCCCTCGGGAAACCCATGTTGATAGTTACTAAGAATTTTGTTCTGTGACAAAAACAGCCGAATGTACTTAGAAACAATATGCTCTAACACTTTAGAACAGCCAGACGTCAGTGCAATGGGCCTGTAATTGGCAGTAGACGTGGTGTCACCGTCTTTAAACACGGGTATAACTTTACTAATTTTCCATTCTGCCGGAAGTGTGCCTGACCGTAGTGACTTCTCCGGTATATTTGCAAAGATAGGAAGCACTGCTATCGGTCTGTAATTGTTCTTGTCTTTAACGGAACCACCTTTATGTATTACGGCCACACGGCCATTGGGTCTGGGAACACTGCGGTTGAAAGAATAAGGTTGAGATTGTGCATAAGGAGGATGCTTACCATCTGCGCGACAGCTTTCAGTGGTCTAGCTTTAATATCGTCAGCTCCAGCGGCGCAATCGTTTTTTAATGCCAATATGACATCAATTATCTCATATTAATCAGTGGGTGACATAAACATAGTATTTTGACAGTGTGTTTTTACAAAATGTTCGCAAGGTATTTAAGCGCGGTCACCGGCGGAAGCACCCACATCAATAAATTGTTCGTTAAACAAGTTTGCGACCTCGATGTCACTCATGGACTCACTTTCATACAAAACATGTTTTGGCGAACTTGCCTTGCTTATAATGTCCCGGATCGCTTTCCATACAAGACGAGAATTTCCCACAGCTTCAGAAAATTTTTTCATGTAGAATTCTCGTTTTGCTTTTTTGATATCAGCACTTAATTTGTTCCTCACTTTCTTAAATATTTGAAGATCACCTTCACATATTGTGTCTAACAACTTCTGGAAAAGTCTCTGCCTGTGTTTAATTCTGGTATATAAGTCATGAGATATCCAAGGTTTTCTTGTTTTTTTGTGTTTTTTAGGAGCTTTTAACTTAAGTTGGCGTCCATGAAAAACAGTCTTCCTGACCGAATTGGGATGGGAATGAGGCGCAATCACCGCGCATATGGCTCCCCATTGCCGTACCCCTCGCGTGAAAGGCGTGGGAACAGTGTTTAATAAAGCTTTTTTTTCTGCAGTCTCTTTAGTATCTCCCCACGCTTTTAGACTGCTCATACTCACGGAAACGGCTTTAGACTAAGGTACCCTTTAGATCGACCCGCATATTTAGGCAATATCATCGGTGTCTGCCTCGCTATTGTCATGATTTCATGGTCGTGGTCATTATGGTCGTTGATCTACCTGATTAGTTCGCACAGATCCATTGGAACGGCTAACAATATTCAACTGCACCTTCGATATCGGCCCGCATTTTGAGCCGGCACATACTCACAGGAACGTCTTTAGAAAGCGCTACATTGAGGGTCAATCCATGTACAGATAAGCTGCACTATCACCGAGACTGACTCTGATGCTGTGTGTGTAAGGAAATCGGGAAAGGAGCTAGCCGAAAAATAGGACGAGCGCAAAATACGAAAGTTGTACATGTTATGAGATGTCATAATCTAATAGGTCTGAAATGGGACGCCAGTGGGTGATAAGTGCGGAACGTTTGCAATGTATCGAATTCTTTTTTGCAACACGATAATTTTCATACTGTTTGTCTTAGTATGTGTAGTTGTTAACCCTGCAGCAGTGAGTGATATATATATATATATATATATATATATATATATATATATATATATATATATATATATATATATATATATATATATATTTAAATTTCGACAGATGTCGGAAAACTTGTGCGGCAACGTGCCATCACTCCAGATGCATGAAATAGAGTTCTACAGATTACATTCACGTGTGTATCCCAAGACAAAGTGGCATCGAAAGTGACGGCCAGTATTTTGTGTTGGTCGACGAATTCGATTTTCTGCCCTACATAATAAACGGCGCGATTGATCTTCAATGGCTTGTTCCTTGCGCGGATCACAGTGACTTTGGTTTTAGTTGAATTCACTTCGTCTGTATTGTATGGACCACTAAAACAACTTCTCAAGAAAAATGTTGCATTTTCCTGCCAAAACGACCGCATCTGGACCAGAAAATAAAACAGTGGTAATAACGAAATTAAGTGAAGTGCCTATGTCAGGAATGTCATTTATCAATGTATAAAATAAGAACGGGTCTAAAATGCTGCCTTGCGGTACACCAGTCTTAATTGCCAGATAATAAGACCAGTTTTCACCTATTGATACTGTTCGTCAAATAGGTTTTAAAAAGTTCAAGAGCGTTACAGCGTATCGGTTATAGTGAAATATTTCGTAATAAAATATGTTTTACGCAATCACGTTTGATCTGCGACTGCCTTGCTGGCTCGTAAACTATGCAGCCGTATTCAAGAATGCTGTGCACGACACAGCGGTAAATGCGCAACAGGTATGTTCGGTCGGCGTCCCAATGCTTATGTGATAGGACCTTCATGCTTCGTGCTTTGTTTGCCTTAGTTCATTAGCTCTTATTGTGGGCGATGAAATTTGGTTTATTATGAAAAATTATTCAAAAGAACTTTCGTTCGTGCTTAACTGGTTGTGGGCTTTGATTTAATTTCATAGCTGGATCCAGGTTTAACTTCCTCTTTTCTGTGAAAATACGATTGCCACAGCTTTTTTTATGTGTGTAGAAAAACGGAATCCATTTATATCGGCCCGTTGTGTCAACCTGTTTATTATTATCTGGATTTGCCTTTTGCATGTAGACATACTCGAGGCACGGCATGTAAATTGAAGGTCCTCAACGTATGAACAGTACATGATGGTGGACGGTATACCTGAATTTATGGAGTTCATTTTCACCACGAAAAATGTAGTGCTTAGTGCGCAACCCTGGGGGACGCAATTTTCTTGGACGAAGACTCGGGACAATGCTGCACCCGGGCTGTCATAAAATGTTCGGTTTGATAGAATATCGGCCAGATGGTTGAGCATTCCGCCGCGTATTCCTAGTATTGCTAAATCTTGTAAAATACCGTAGCTCCATACTCGCCGTGGTTGCTCAGTGGCTATGGTGTTGGGCTGCTGAGCACGAGGTCGCGGGATCCAATCCCGGCCACGGCGGCCGCATTTCGATGGGGGCGAAATGTGAAAACACTCGTGTACTTAGATTTAGGTGCACGTTAAAGAACCCCAGGTGGTCAAAATTGCCGGAGTCCCCCACTACAGCGTGCCTCATAATCAGAAAGTGGTTTTGGCACGTAAAACCCCATACTTACTTACCATAGCTCCATGTGGTGTCGTATGCTTTTTCTAGGTCGAAAAGTGTTGTTTGTAAAGGAATGACTCACGTATGGTATGTTCAAGACGGACAAGGCGGTCAGTTATTGAGCAGCCTTTCTTGTAACCACTCTGGTGAGTATCTTGTAAGTTATCGGTTTACAAAACGTATGTCAATCATATTTATTATGCTTTCATATGATATTGCCAGGCAGCTTGTTAGCACTGTAGGTCTATGGCTGCTGGGAGTATTTGGTGACTTCCCGGTTTCAGGAAAGGAACAGTAACTGCTTTTTCCCACTATGCAGGCATTTTACCCCTTTCCCTGACCGCGTTGGATAAACGAAACAAGGCCTCCACCGCTTTCTGGGAAAGGTGCGCCAGCATAATGAAATGTATTTTGTCAGGACTACGAGCTGTCTTCTTACCTGGACAGATTACTCTGTTTATTTTCCGGTGGCCTCACGGTCGCACAGCAGCAGCCAGACACCTTTTCCCCTTTTTTTTTTTGACTCGGTAAAGTCTTATCGCGTTGTGTGCAGGAAAGGGAAGTGGTGCGAGGGTGCACAACCGAGCCGTAGAGGTTAGACGATCACAAAATAAAGTCAGTTTTTGCTTGTTCTTCAGGGCGCATGACTCGCTTCTTCTGCTGATTTCCAGCAGCGCTCGAGCGCCGCAAAACAGTGGTGACCCGGACGAGTAGCAAGCGGTATGGACACACCTCAAGGAACCGAAATTGCGACACTCTCCGGCGTCGACGTCAAACTGCCTCCGTTTTGGACTGCGGATCCTGCATTGTGGTTCATTCAGGTAGAATCACAAATCGCGGCACGGCGCATCACAGCAGCTTCCACGAAATACCATTATGTCAACCACTAGCGAAATTCGAGACCTCTTGATTTCCCCACCAGCAGACAACGTTTGCGAGGCGTTGAAGGCAATGCTCATTCGCAAGATCACGCCCTCCGAAAGCCAACGGCTACAACAGCTTCTCCATGAAGCCAACCTCGGCGACAGAACGCCAAGCCAGCTGCTGCGTCATATGCAGCAATTAATGGGCAGCAAAATGGATGGTCTTGACAGCGTGCTGCTCCGAGAAATATTTCTACAGAAAGTCCCCTCGAACGCAAGAATGGTAATGACTACCTCGAATGAGAATGATCTATTCAAGCTGGCCGAGTTAGCCGACAAGCTCATGGCGGTAACTCCAACATCTCTTGCGGCCATCACAAGCGAACCGTCTCCACATGAGCAGTTTGAACAGATGAACGAAATCTCACGTGTCATGGATTCCGTGGCCACCCTCCATACCGCGTCATGGTCAACCAGTCAGAGTGTTCCGCAGTCGCCTCATCATCATCATCATCACCATCATCATCAGCCTGGTTACGCCCACTGCAGGGCAAAGGCCTCTCCCATACTTCTCCAACAACCCCGGTCATGTACTAATTGTGGCCATGTCGTCCCTGCAAACTTCTTAATCTCATCCGGCAACCTAACTTTCTTCCGCCCCCTGCTACGCTTACCTTCCCTTGGAATCCATTCCGTAACCCTTAATGACCATCGGTTATCTTCCCTCCTCATTACATGTCCTGCCCATGTCCATTTCTATTTCTTGATTTCAACTAAGATATCATGAACTCCCGTTTGTTCCCTAACCCAATCTGCTGTTTTCTTATCCCTTAACATTACACCCACCATTCTTCTTTCCGTAGCTCGTTGCGTCGTCCTCAATTTAAGTAGAACCCTTTTCATAAGCCTCCAGGTTTCTGCCCCGTACTGTACGTGAGTACTGGTAAGACACAGCTGTTATACACTTTTCTCTTGAGGGATAATGGTGACCTGCTGTTCATGATATGAGAATGCCTGCCAAATGCACCCCAGCGCATTCTTATTCTTATTATTTCAGTCTCATGATCCAGATCTGCAGTCACTACCCGTCCTAAGTAGATGTATTCCCTTACCACTTCCAGTGCCTCGCTACCTATTGTAAACTTCTGTTCTCTTCCGAGACTGTTAAACATTAGTTTTCTGCAGATTAATTTCTAGACCCACCCTTCTGCTTTGCCTCTCCAGGTCAGTGAGCATGTATTGCAGTTGGTCCCCTGAGTTACTAAGCCAGGCAATATCATTAGCGAATCGCAGATTGCTAAGGTATTCTCCATTAACTCTTATCCCCAATTCTTCCCAATCCAGGTCTCTGAATACCGCCTGTAAACACGCTGTGAATAGCATTGGAGAGATCGTATCTCCCTGCCTAACGCCTTTTTTGGGGGGGGATTTGGCTGCTTTCTTTATGGAGGTCTACGGCGGCTGTGGAGCCGCTATTGATATCTTTCGGTATCTTTACTTACAGCTCGTCTACATCCCGATTCTGTAATGCCTCCATGACTGCCGTGATTTCAACGGAATTACACACTTTCTCGTAGTCAATGTAAGCTGTATATAAGGATTGGTTATATTCCGCACATTTCTCTATTACCTGATTGGTTGTGTGAATATGGTCTATTGTTGAGTAGCCTTTACGGAATCCTGCCTGGTCCTTTGGTTGACGGAAGTCCAAGGTGTTCCTGATTCTCTTTGCAATTACCTTAGTAAATACTTTGTAGGCAACGGACAGTAAGCTGATCGGTCTATAATTTTCAAGTCTTTGGGGTCCCCTTTCTTATGGATTAGGATTATGTTAGCGTTCTTCCAAGATTACGGTACGCTTGAACTCATGAGGCATCGCGTATACAGGGCGGCCAGTTTTTCTAGAACAATCTACCCACCATCCTTCAACAAATCTGCTCTTACCTGATCTTCCCCAGCTGCCTTCCCCCTTTGCATAGCTCCCAAGGCTTTCTTTACTTCTTCCGGCGTTACTTGTGGGATTTCAAATTCCTTTAGACTATTCTCCCTTCCATTATCGTCGTGGGTGCCACTGGTACTGTATAATCTCTATATAACTCCTCAGCCACTTGAACGATCTCATCCATATTAGTAATGATATTGCCGGCTTTGTCTCTTAATGCATACATCTGATTCTTGCCTATTCCTAGTTATTTCTTCACTGCTTTTAGGCTTTCTCCGTTCCTGAGAACATGTTCAATTCTATCCATATTTCACTTCCTTATGTCAGCTGTCTTACGCTTGTTGATTAACTTCGAAAGTTCTGCCAGTTCTATTTTAGCTGTTGGGTTAGAGGTTTTCATACATTGGCGTTGCTTGATCAGGTCTTTCGTCTCCTGCGATAGCTTACTGGCATCCTGTCTAACGAAGTTATCACCGACTTCTATTGCACATTTCTTAATGATGCCCATAAGATTGTCGTTCATGTCTTCAACATTAAGGTCCTCTTCCATAGCTTATTCTGAATACCTGTTATGTGGCTTGATCCGGCATTCCTCTATTTTCCCTCTTATCGCTAACTCATTGATCGTCTTCTTATATACCAGTTTCTTCCGTTCCCTCCTCAGGTCTAGGCTAATTAGAGTTCTTACCATCCTATGGTCACTGCAGTGCACCTTGCGGTGCACGTCCACGTCTTGTATGATGCCACGGTTAGTGCAGAGTATAAAGTCTATTTCATTTCTAGTCTCGTCATTCGGGCTCCTCCACGCCCACTTTCGGCTATTCGGCTTGCGGAAGAAGGTATTCATTATCCGCATCTTATTCTTTTCAGCAAAGTCTACTAATAACTCTCGCCTGCTATTCCTAGTGCCTATGCCATATTCCTCCACTGTCTTGTCTCCAACCTGCTTCTTGCCTACCTTGGCATTGAAGTCGCCCACCAGTACAGTGTATTTTCTTTTGACCCTACCCACCGCCGATTCCACGTGTTCATAGAAGCCTTCGACTTCCTGGTCATCATGACTGGATGTGGGGGCGTAGACCTGCACGACCCTCAATTTGTAACTCTTATTAAGTTTCACAATGAGACCTGCCACCCTCTCGTTAATGCTATAGAATTTCTGTATGTTACTAGCTATATCCTTATTAATCTGGAATCCGACTCCTAGTTCTCGTCTCTCCGCAAGGCCCGGTAGCACAGGACGTGCCCGCTTTTCAGCACTGTATATGCCTCTTTCGTCTTCCTAACTTCACTGAGCTCTATTATATCCCATTTACTGCCCTCCAATAGCACTGCTTGACTCGCTTCACTAGGTAACGTTCTAACGTTAAACGTTGGCAGGTTCAGGTTCCAAAGGTGGCCTGTCCGGAACCCGGGATTATTAGCACCCTCTGCTGCGTCGCAAGTCTGACCGCCGCCGTGGTCAGTTGCTTCGCAGCTGCTGGGGATTGACGGCCGGAGTTTGGATGCTGTGTTCATATGGAAAGTTCTGGCCAAGTACTGCACCAGGGTGGCCAATCCTGCTCTGGTGAAAGAGTGCGTTACCGCTTCTGGTCACCGGGATGAGGCCACACTCCAGGCCTGTTTATGTAATTTTATCAACACGCGGATCTTTTTCTCGTCCGGTGGAAAATTTTGTGGCACCGGGATTTAACCACAGTCCTCTTGCGGGCGAGCCGGTTGTTCTACCTCTACGCCACCGCTGCACCTGTTTACTGACGTGCATTGACGGATTCATGCGCTGGGCGGTGGCCATACCTATAGCGGATATCACTGCTGACACGGTTTCCCGCGTCTTCTTGCACCACTGGGTTGCTCGTTTCGGTGCACCATCTATAATAACAACGGACCGTGGAAGGCAGTTCGAATCATCACTTTTCGCCAGAATTGCACGTTTCATAGGTGCTTCTCGCCTCAGAACAACCGCCTTCCACTCGATAAGCGACAGCGTTTCCACCGCCAGCTCAAGTCTACGCAAGCCGCAACAGAAGAGCGCAGCTGGATGGAGGCACTACCACTCATCCTCTTGGGAATCCGGAAAGCTGTCAAGACAGACATCGACTGCAGCGCCGCGGAACTGGTCTACGGAGCGCCATTACGCCTTCCAGGAGAATTCTTCACGGGCAGTTCGCAAGACGGTTGTGCAGCCGCCGCAGCCTGCCAACTTGGGTTACGAGACATAATGGAAACCTTCGTACTATGCCACCGCGACTGGCAGCGCCACGCGTGGTGTATGTACCATCAGAACTCGCTTCGTGCACGCACATGTGCACATACGGGCGCCATGATGCAGTGCATCGGTCACTCCAACCACCGTTTAACGGGCCATTCCGAGTGCTGCGTCTAGGTAAGAAGCGGTTCACTATCGACGTGCGCGGTCGTCACGAAATGCTATCACTCGATCGGCTGAAGATAGCGCACATTGAAGATGCAGACACCGCTTCACATGCACCGTCATCTCTGACACCACCCTCCAAGGCTGTACTCGTCCAAACACGCCAAGTCACAAGGACACGCATTGGACGAATCTCCAGGGTGCCCCGTCGTATGGACTTGTGAACAATTTAAATCGACCTATGAACTTTTTCTAACTCACTAGGAGAGGAAGTGATGTGGCGACCTCATGGTCGCACAGCAACAGCCAGACACCTTTTCCCCTTTTTTGACTCGGTAAAGTCTTGTCGCGTTGTGTGCAGGAAAGGGAAGTGGTGCGAGGGTGCGCAACCTAGCCGTAGAGTAGAGGCTGGGCGATCAGAAAATAAAGTCAGTTTTTGCTTGTTCTTCAGGGACGCACTACTCGCTTCTTCTGCTGCATTCCAGCCGCGCTCGCGCGCCGCACAGCAATTTAATGCGACGTTAAATGGTCATAAGTGGTCTGTGAACTTGTCGGTAGCTTCTGTTTTTCTGCGGACACTTTCAGATTTAGGAAGGCTATGGAATAGTTTGCTGAGCAATATATGGTGTAGAAGTACTGGCCTAATATGTCTTCTTGTTCCTGTAGACTTGTTTGCGTGCCTGTAGCTGAGACTATGGTAATTACATAGGAATAATAATATTTGGGGTTTTACGCGCCAAAACCAATTTCTGATTATGAGGCACGCCGTAGTGGAAGACTCCGAAAATTTTGACCACCTGGGGTTCTTTAACGTGCACCTAAATCTAAGAACACGGGTGTTTTTGTATTTCGCCCCCATCGAAATGCGGCCGCCGTGGCCGGGATTCAATCCTGCGACCTCATGCTCAGCAGCCCAACACCATAGCCACTGAGCAACCACGGCGGGTATTGCATAGGAAGCATAATTGGCCCTGAAGTTGCTAACTCGGTCCCACATTCTCTTGGACGTGGTTGAGGTGTTAATCGATGAAATATAACTTTTCCATGCGTTTCTTTTTCGGCTTGCCTGAGGATTTACATTGCTTTAGCTTTCGCTTTTTTGAACCACAGACGATTCATTTGTGTTGGGCACCTTCGAAAGACACCCCGCTAGCTTCTGTGCACTCGGCTGTCCACTAAGGTTTTAGTTTTTCAGTTAAGAATCCAGTAGACTTGGGAATAGCCTCTTCCGCCGCAGCAACTATAAAAGCAGTAATCCTCTCATTCGCTTCGTCTGTACTTAGGTCATCTAAAATCACTTTATCCAGACTGGCTTTTTGGTGAAGAGAGGCCAGTTTGATAGACGAAGTTTCCAACGGGGTGCACTAGAACGTAGGATAGGTAGCGTGGATTTTAGTTTTATGTATGCGGGCATATGACCGTTACCGTAGGGATTACCTATTACATTTCATTGGAGATCAGCGAATAGAGATGGTGAGCACAGCGCCAAATCGAGGCAACTCATAGCTGCAGTGCTTAGAGAGTGGTAGGTCTCGGCACCAGTGTTTAAAATGTGTATGTCATTTGTTAGGATAAAATCTTCAAGCGTTTGTGCCCTGGTGTCGGTTTTGTTACCCCATAATGTGTTATGGGCGTTAAGAACACCGTCTATTAAAAAAGGTTCAGGTAGCTGGTGTGAAATTAACTCTAGATCTCTTATAGCAAAATTCAAATGTGGTGGAATGTATGGTGAAGAAATGGTGATGGTTTTCTGTGGTAAAATGGTGACAACGGCTTCTATGTGACTGTTAATCGCAAGTTCTCTAGCTGCGATACGCCCTGCAGAACAATGGCTACACCACCGGAAAGCCGGTTCGCCTGAATACCGTCGCGCCGTACGACAGTAAAGCCTTTTAATTTTTTATGCGATGCATATTACTAGAGCTCAACCCAGCTCCTCAGGCGCGGCGGTGTCGCCTTCAATACCTCGTGACACCGTGACGTCACGACAGAGGAGAAACGGGGCTCCAACTCGCGCCGCCGCTCGCGGCGTCGCCCCCCGCATCGGACGCGGTGACCGTCGAGCAACGCAGCGTTCGGCGCGACAACGATTTATTCATAAAGTGCAACGCCGCAGACACCGACACCGACGACACCGGCTTTTCTGCGACACGAGGTCCTTAACGCTGCCGCGTCAAAATAAAGGCTAGTATGCTTCGCATCCTGGGCGTAACCTTAGCTAAGCCACAGCCATTTTTTAAAATGTTTTTCGCCTGTTTGTTTTCTGCAAGCACAAGGCCACAGGAGAGAAGTTCACTAGCGTTGAGGATTGGGCGAGTGGGTATTGCATTCTAGAACTGGTACAGCGCAACATACAAAAGAAGAAACAAGCCGAGCCGGCCATTTCCTTCCTTTGTATGTTGCGCTGTACCAGTTCCAGAATACAGGAGAGAAGTTACTTAACATGTCTTTGATGTCACCTCAGTTGCATAGGTGTCCTCTGCGATTCCAGTCGATAATAAGAGCTATTTTGAAACTAAAATGTAAATGGCATTAGAAGTGATTAAGAAATAAGAAAGATGTTAGGCAACATAGATCCAAAGAAGCCTGATACAAAGGAGCAATAACCTTTAAGTTATCGCTTTCGTATTTAATGTGGTTATAGGGACTTTCCCCTTCTTTCGAGCTCGACATTGCGCTTTCCCTTCGGCGTCGACGACACTGGGGTTTTTGCGTCGACCTCCATCACTCTTTCTGAGGGATTGGAGGACCAAGAGTTGGGTTCTGAGACACGTGTCTCGGGCCTTGGTGCTCGGTTGATTTTTGGGCCCTGCGAGGCTGGGGTCTGCAGGGCCCAAAGACTGGTGTCGGACTGGTGTCGTGTGCTTGGAGCATGCCTGAGGCCTCTGTGAGGCTGCCCCCACCTGCGTCACATCGGCATAACTTCTGGAAAGGTATGGCAATCGCTTTCCCCCTTCAAAGAACGAGATTTTTTCTTGAACAATTAGTGCAATTACTTCTTTTCCTTTTTCCAGCAAGGGCAATACGACGAGTAAGCTGAACGGTCTTCTTTACAGTCAACGCAATGTGGGGAACAAGTGCAATTGTCAAATTGATGATCATTGGAGCTGCATTTAGCACAGGTTCTTTGTCCTCGGTATGCATCTGAAGCATTTCCAAACCTTTGACATTTGGAATATTGTCTAGGGTTCGGTATACATGGTCTGACGTTTACTTTTACGAAACCTGCATCCAAGGAGGCAGGCATTACGCTCGTACCGAAGTTGAGTACAACGGGTTTTTTGGAGATTTCTTGGTTATTTCTGCGGATGACAATTCTTTCTACTTTGGTCAAGTTTTGCACCTAGAAACCGTCCAGCAGTTCCTAATCGCTCAAGCCACAAAAGTCCTCTTCAGATATCATGTCCCTGCTTGTATTTAGTGTTCTGTGTGGTGAAATTATCACTGTCTCGTCGCCAATGCTGGTAAGTTCCAGGAGCTTTTGTACTTGATCTTTGCCATGTAGTTGTAGGACAAGGTCCCTGCTAGACATTTTTGAGGCTTTGTATGTCGGTCCAATTTTGTATTCGAGGCATTTGACCCCCAGGAACAGAGATAGCTTTCTTACTGGTATGCTGTCTTCGCTGTGGACTACATAATAGTTGGGAAATGATGGGGCGTTGCTCCGAAAGGAGAACTGGAAAGATGCTTCGGTGCGGCATCTTTTGAGACGCCGATCATAGCTAACCGAAGTTTGCGCTGCCATAAGAAAATGTGTAAGTTCGGCAACAGCGCCGATTGCCCACCACGGAGCCCAACCAGGGAACGAGGCAGAGCTTGCATACAAGTCTGCACGACGCCAGTAGTACGCCGCTGCTGTAACCAAATATGGTGTACCCAAGGTAGGATAGCCACACAGGGTAGCCATGAGGGTCCAACCCTCATGTGCTCGAGTACGTGGTGTCGCAACACACCAAACACCTGCTGATGCAGACACCCCTGCGGGGACGAGTGCAGTAAAATTGGATATTTTCTGCTATGTGAAAGCCTCTGTCGGCAAGCACTACATCACCAGGGAGCAAGCTGTGTATACACTACAATGTTCTGTGATGTGTTTTCGCCGACTCGACGTCCCCAAACTTAGGAGGTAAGCGTCACAACACCTTGTGTGGCGATTCCAACTGACAACATTGCAGTGCTGCTGTTCTTGGACCAGGTTTCACTTCTCGCCAAGAATGGCGACGGCCTCTCCATCTTTATTTCTAAACAATCGATAATAATAACAACATTAGATGCAAACGAGTCGTGGAATGCCTGTGACATGGTGCGCTGCAGCACAGTTCGTTCGGGCCAAAGTGTATGACCTCTAGGCGACAGTAGGTGACATGAAGCCACCTGTCAAATATTCGTGACAGTCGCTTCTGACACATTGAATCTGAAAGAGAGATCAGTGTTTTGAAAATTAAGCTTCAGCTTCATCAAGAAAACCATAAACTCCAGAAAGTTTGTCAGGCTGTTTGTCACGTCTCGGCGCGCTCGTGGCGTGCGAGACGTGCGGGCTTGGAACTGTAACCCATGAGAAGCGTCAGAACCCTGTCCGAGCCCTGTCTTTGCTTCATCACACAGGCATGACGGTTTCCCTATGAAAGCAAGCACGTCACGCTGCAAAAATGCTTCAAGGATTGGCTGTGTTTAACGGTCAGAAATTGAAAGTACATACAGCTCTATGTCATGAACTTACCGTCACAAAGTGTGCGCCTCACACACGCACGTCGGGGCTGCTACCACTGAAATTTCCACGCTCTATGCGTGCCAGCCGCAGCCTGCGCCGGTTCTTCCTGAGTATTTTCGTACGCTTGCACTGATTAGTTACTACCTTCGGCAGGCGAAAGAAGTTCGAATTCGTATAGGCTTCTTTCTCTCGGAGTTGTCGCTACGATTGGGGCAGCTGACAACCGCCCACATAACCGCATCGGCAAGATCGTCGACAAAAACTCGCACCAAGAGCGACGGTCGTATAGTGACGGTACGAGCACGCGCGTACGAGCTAACTGTCGTGATTCACCGCAATGGCGGTCTAGTATCCGGGGATTCCTCAGCGGTGACGTCGGTGTGACCAATGTATTGAAATAGCTCGTGTGGCGCACCTGTGGAGCAGGTTGTCACGTGCCTCCGGCATCCAAGAATGCATGTCTGGGAGTCTAGCTCCACCGCACACGAACGTCCCGAAGGCAGCGCAGGCGTCAGCGCTGCGGTCCATCGATTGGCCGATGATGAAGGCGAAGCGCAGGCAGTCGCTCGTTTCGCACATGGGGTCCGGTCCCCGTTCTGGGGGGGCTTCGTGCCAAATCAGCACTGCCACGATGAGCAGCACGCTGGCGAGCAGCGCCAGCGACGAGGCGATGGCGGCTTTCGAATGGGAGGACCTCGAGTTTCGCTCCGCCTCACGCTGCTCGGCTTCGATGATCTTCTTGTCCACCTGGCATGGCGGCCGTGAACAATGAATGAGACGGTGTCATTCAGCATCATGGCTATAGCAATTATTTGTACCGGCACTCTAGCTGCACTTGGGGCGTTAGTGTCATGTACAGTTAGTAATTATTTAGATATGTGTAATCAATACATATTTGAACAACTAATTAATCATTATTTACAGTGATAAAAAGCCCAACTGAATGATTAACTTCGATTCGATTGCACAACAGCTGTGGTTGAAGGACCGATCGTAGGGCAATAAATTTCAATATAACTACGCAGTTAATTCTGTTTGTAATTCCCCTAGCGCTAGGCCAAATAGAAAATGCCATCCTTAGCATCAGCAGCAAACAGCAGCAGCCACCACCGCCACTTGTTTTTAGATCCACAGCAGGACAAAGGCCTCTCCCAGCGATCTCGAATTACCCTTGTCTTGCCCTAGCCAACTAGGGCGTATAAGTTGTCTAATTTCATCGCCCCACCTAATTTTCTGCCATCTTCGACTGCGCTTCCCTTCTCTTGGCACCCAATCTGTAACTTCAATTTTCAACCGGTCTTCTACCCTACGCATTACATGTCCTGCCCAGCTCCATTTTTTTTCTCGTTTGCACACTGATCCACACTACTCTCTTCTTGTCTCGTAACGATAGGTAATTTTATAATTTGCGTGTGGAGAAACAGTGTAGCTTTGGAATCTTTGTAGACATTTCCGGAGATGTTCACGTATGCCTCCTAGCTCGTTGATTACGCAATGCCTCTGTGAGTGCTGGTATCATTACTGAATCAAATGCATTTTCGCAATTTATGAAAGCCATATAGAGAGCTTTATTGCAGTCCGCAGATTTCTCAATTACCTTATTAGTAATATGGACGTGATCAATTGTAGAATATCACTTCTTAAAGCTAGTCTGTTTTCTTGACTGATTGAAGCCAATGTTGCCCTGATTCTATTGCAAATTATGTTCGTGAATATTTTATACAATACTGAGCAAGCTAATGGGCCCGTAATTCTTCAATTCTTTAACGTCTCTCTTCTTATAAATTAGTATAATATTGGCGTTCTCCCATTTCACTGACACAGTCGTGATGCATTGCGTCTAAAGGTCTGCAAGCTTAAACATAATATTTCCCACATTTTAATAAATCAACGGTTATTCCATATTCTCCTACCACGTTTCCCCGGGACATCTCTTCCAAGCCCCTTCTAACTTCAACGCAAGTTTTGGAAGGATCCTCTGTATCTTTTTGATCAATACTTCCAATGAAGGTTGCGTGGCTGCTTTGGGTACTGTACAAGTCAGTATAACATCATCCTACTGTTTTTGCTATATTATCGAAATTGCTGATGATAATACTCTTCTTATACTTCACTACATACATCTTTCGCTGCCCTATGCCAAGTTTTCTTCTCACTGGTTTCATGCTGCGGCCACTTTTACTGCCGCCTCAATTTTTTTGACGTTTTAATTTCTAATACAGCTTACTTCATTCTTTATCGGCTTTGACGGTTCAGCAAATTCTACCTAATCTCTTGAGTGTGGCACTTCCATGCTCGGTCGCTTCTTTACTAGATATTTTTTTACTTGGAAGAGCTCACCTACTGGCTGCATTGGTGATTTACTTCCATTGCTGCTTCTGTAAACAGCCGAGTTACGGTTTCATTCATTACCTCTGTTATCATCTTCCGGTTCTAAAGCTGCAACATTTGTTTGCGAGCACCAGCCCAAATGCGCCTGCTTTTGCCCTTACTGCGTCTAGGCTGGCCGGTTTCTTGACTAATTTTGCTCAGTGTTTCTTCAAACTGATCACTGCCCTTTAACATATGATCACTGCCCTTTAACATAGTTAACACATCTACATTTTGCGCTAGTTGGTACCGGCTGACAGTACGAAATTTCATTCATTTTTTGTTTCTTTAATGGGACTTCGGGGCATTAGGCATTAGGACAGCGAAGAGCACTGAGCCTCAGCACACTGGCTGGCCGTTACTAGGTGACGAAAGCAGAACGCCTCCTCAAGGAGGCGCGGTTGTGTGCTTGTTGCTAAAACCCCTTGATAATTTGAAAGTAGCGACACTTCTCCTCGAGGCGCTTTCCTCCTCGATTCTCCTCGCCCGCCGGCTGTGCACGGCACGATTTTTCTCCTGAGCTCCCGCGGACGGAACGCAGCATTCTTGGAGGCGTGTTATACTGGGCCAGTTGCGCGCCCCAGTGGTTTCGAAGATTTTGAGAAATGCTGATAACTGCATCGATAATTCTGAAGGCAACATTTATGAGGAGGTTCGTTTTTTCTTAAAGCCGTATGAAGGGGACATGCTGATGTAAAAGGAGCTTTGAGGCGAATTCTATACTCCTGACAATTTTTCTGCCACATGATGAGATGCTTTACTTCGTGCGTCTGACCTAGTATTGCTTCTGGCATATCCCTTTGTGTGGGGCTTATAAGTGGAAGCGTGAGATCTCTGTTTCAAGGTCGCGGTGTGAGCTACAGAAAATATCTCGTGAACCAAGGAATGCCGGAAGCGAACGAAAGCAAGTGCAGCCGTGTATAAGAGATTATTACTGAATAGCAAAATAATAGTTGATTAGTGATTGCATTAAGATGAGTTAAGACGTATTGAGAAAGATTAAGGTGTAATAAAGAGAATTAAGGTGGATTAAAGTCGAAGAAAGTGGATTAGGATGGGTATAAAGAATGAAGAAGGATTAAGGTGGATTAATGAAAATTAAGGTGCACTAAGGAGCATTAGGGCGGATTAACGTCGGTGAAGGTGGATTAAGTATAATTAATGTACATTAAGGAGGATTATGGTGGATTAAAGTCAATGAAGGAGGATGAAGGTGGATTAAGGTACATTAGGGAGGATTAGGGCCGAATAAGATGGACGATTGATTAATGTGGAATAAGCTTTATAAGAGTAGGCTTTACAACCTTAATCCTACTTAATCCTGCTTAATCCACGTCCGTGCACCTTAATCCTGCTTACGACGCCCTAATTAACATCCATCAGCCCTAATCCACCTTAATCTATTCGAATCCATCCAAATCGGTCTCAATCCTCCTTCATCAACCCTAATTCGCCCTAATCGACATTAATCCCCATCCACCTTAATCCTCCCCAATACTTGCTCATGCACCCTAATCCACATTAATCCACCCTAATGTGTCTTAATACTCCATCAACACTAATCCCCTTAATCCCCCAAGGCATTCTAATCCACCTTAATCTTCCCTTTTCCACCTTAATTCAATCACTAATGAATCATTAATTACCTTGAGTAATCATTCTCTTATATAGGGTAGACATGCTTTAGGTCGTCTCTGGTGATATTTTCTGTTCACAACGCGACCTTGAAACATAGATCTAAAAGCTTTCGCCTTATAATTTTAAAGAAACGCAATGTGGACTAGCTTGTGCTCATCACCTGCAAACTACGGGTATACTTGCCAGTAATTTTTTCAGGGCTTCCATTCATTGTATCTGATGGACGCACGGATCGGCGTAAGCTAGAAATATATCCTCTACAAGCCGCCATTTCAATTTTCAGTAAAAGTGGAAAGGACAATCTATAGTGCTGCGTTTCCGACTGAATAACAACAGTTGGTGACGTGCGAGCTGATGGAGCTGTTGCAGAATATTAAGCATACTGAGGACAGCCGCATTTCTATTCACCGTACAAATTGCCGCAACGAAAACCCTGGTGAGAAGGCCGGGAGAAGGAAACAAATGCAGCATTACAGGGTGCTTTGCTACGAGCAATGAGAAGGAAGCTTCTCGCAAACAGCGCTGTTCTTTGTTGGAACAAAATTTTTTCGGCGAATGTTATGCAGCCACTCCTTCCTGCGCAAGCCCTCACGCTTTCCTTGTGGCAGGCATGTACCCAGGATTTTTTTTTTGGGGGGGGGGGGGCAACCCAAGGTAACTTTTCTGTGCAAATGAGGAGGGGGGTACCTTTACCAGTAAACATATGAATAACGTCCAGCATTCGCTATAAGAACGCGTAAACCCACAAATGAGAAATGAAATAAGGTGTATTTTACAGGTACGCCTGTGCGATACGCCTCTCCCTTACTTGGCAAACAAAGAACTACGTCAAATGGACTCGCGCAGGAAAGAAGCGCAGGAATAACACTGCCACAGAAGCGAACGTGTAACATAAGTATTACTTTAGTAAAATAGAATTTTAAGAAACATCAGCTGACAACAAAGGCACACAGACTGCGCGGAGTTGTGTTACTCCGCCAGCCAATCACAGAAGCAAACAAAATCGTCGTCATGCGGCCTTTTCGAAATGGCGTCGTACTTGATACCTCCCGAGCGTATGCTATTCTTCAAGAGTCTTTTCATCGGCGGAAGCAATGAGGTGCGCAACAGACATGGACAAAATGTTTGGGATCTGAGCATTTCACTCTTCAAAATCTGCTGTGCAGGTAATTTCACTGCTGAACCCGTTTTACTCATGAAACTTGACTGCCAACTGAAGTGAAACTTCACAACGAATAGTTGTAGCGAAGCAAGCATGTTAGTGCAGTTCAATACTGAATTAGGCATTCGCCATTCCACTATAATAGGCGAGAAGAAAGGTGTAAAATTACGCGCTAATAATTTTATTTTTTTAGTTACCGCCTTATTTTGGTAACAGAAAAAGGTTGAAGTACGAATTATTTGCAGCCTCGCGGAGGAGCAGTGGCTGGCAGTTATGAGGGCGTGGGCGGGGCTTCATTGCAGACCTAAGTGGAAGCTTTAGGTCGGGTGCTCCTATCAAAGTATATGTAATGTAAAAGGAGAATTCGTTTTCCTCAGTAACCGCTGCACCAAATTTAACAAGGTTTGTGGCATTTAAAAGAAAAACTTAAACTCTAGTGACTGTTGGCTTCGAATTTTTCCTTTAGGTTATCAATACTTTATTAAAAATTGGCAAAAATCGAAAATTGTCAGAAAACGAGACTATCAAGTGTGCAACCCTTTCTTTCGGCAACGAGAAATGATATCACAATTCTCTATATTGCACCTAATACAGTAAAAGCTCGTTAAATCGAACCGCAAGGGGAAGCCGCTTCAGTTCGAATTAACTAAAGTTCGAACTAACGAAAGTGAAGGAGAGCAACAGTACACTGCGATTTGGAAGCCGGAGGGCATGTCAGAAATTTGGCGTGTCAGAAAGTGATGGCGTGTGCCGCGGACACACGCCACCTTCAAGTCGAAGCTCTGGGTCCGACTGTGCCACACCACCGATATCCACCGAAACGAACGTTAGCCGAGGCTTAACACCATCACAATGAATCGCGACGGCCGATACCTCCTAAGCTGAAAACAGAAGTGCACAGCCGATGAAGACTGCCGAAACAAAGACACTGAACATGTGAAGGTGGCGAAGGCCCTGATTCGTTGGTTCTTGATTGCAAGCGCAGCTGCGACATACTTAATTCGATGTGTTTTGGCGCTTGCCGTGCCATCTCCGCACAACATTAGCAGCTGTACAAGATTTGCAAAGCATCCGAGATTCGCACCGGGCAAGAAGTCTCGGAGGTTACGTAGAAGGGAGAGGCGGCAGCCGCCGCTGCCTTCTGGCTGAACGCGCGTCGGTTAGATTTTTTTCCGATTTTGCCTTCTCTCGCCATTCTCTCGGTTTCGGAGGCAATACCACCTTGTGTGTAGGCAGTAAGCGCGTTTCTCTGGCCGTGTGCCAGGCGAGCGTAGTTCGAATTATCCGTGAGGGAACCTTCTCGCGTTCGAAATAACGGACTTTTTTATACATAGACTTCTGTGGAGCTTGGCCGGACCAAATCGTACAGTTCGAATTATCCCTAAATTCGAATTATTGAAGTTCGACTTAACGAGCTTTCACTGTAGTACATCTAATGCGTACAAAATTGATATGTTTCAGATGAATCTAAAAAATTTAGTAATATGGAAATACAGCTTTTGCAGAACCCTTGTGAATAACGTAAAAAATTCACATAAAATATAATATGACATATAAAGTTTGTTCGCTTTGAATTGTCTAATGGATGCCGTTTACAGAACAGCGATATCTGTTCTTGATGCAGAGCTATGGATTTTTAAACTTCTTGCTTCTATTCTTTTTTAAACTGTCGAATATTTGAAAATCTTTTTAACAAAATTCAGGCCCTAAATCAAAATTCCGCTTTCAACAGTCACTATAATTGAGCTGTCTCTTTCAAATCCAACAAACTTTATTAAAATCGGTCCAGGGGCTATCTCAGAAAAAACGTTTTTGCGTTTTACATGTATTTGAATAGGCCGCGTCGGAGTTGGGCCCGAGCTAAAGCTTCCTCTTAAGTTGTATCCGACTATAGTAGCGCTTTGTGAATTCGGAACAAAGTTCAAAGCTCTGGAACAAAGCTCTGGAAGAAATATACAGAAATATATATTGGCGGAACAATCACAGTTGTTTTGGATTCCTTGTTTACTGCTCTAACAAGTGCCATAACCGACTCGTATTGTTATTTGGGAAGTTACGTAACGATGCGTGGCCGCCAATCGCGTACTACCGCGTATAGCGCAAGATGATGCGATTCTACACGTAGTGCGCCCACCGCGGGAAGGTTAGAAAAACATCTAAATAAGCACAGCAGAGAAATGACAACGCTAAGCGGCTCGAATGATAACTGTGGAAGCGTCATTCAGAACACACGGAATTGTCCTCCACATCCGGCGGCGTTTCCTCTGCTTCCCTTTTAAATAAAAAGACGTTGATCCATAAATATTTTCATACACAGCGGTTACATTTGTTAATTTTCGATTTTCCTTTCTGCTTGGCTGTTGCCTTGGCTCTCTCCCTTAGGAGATCCCTTAATTTCTCAAATCCTTGCGACTATTGTTTTCAGTTGGCAATTTTGCACGAAAAGAGCTATAGAATTAAGGAAAAACTATACGAATTAACGGGTGACTGTCATATTGCCTATGAGTTTAAGAATTATTGCAGGGATTGATGATGGATGCTGTCTCGGATAATTTTATTTTCCACCTTATCTAACCCATATCACGCGTATATAGTTCCGAGGATCTGTCAGCATCGCGGTGAGCCTTCACTCGAGGAAATAATGAAACAAACAGAAAAGTTAAAGGCAATTGGTATTTTCTCTGGCCGCAACTCGTTCCACGTGCACACAGACCAGCTGACCACGAACCTTTGAATAGACAGTGAACCTTTGAATAGACAGTGACAACTAAATACTTCTCGAGTTAATCGCGCAGGCACCGAATTGATGAGGAAACTGGCCATAACATCCGAGGAGACGCCGAAAACTGCCGTCATCTAAAAGGAGTGAGAAAGGCAGCAAAATGTTGACCGCCGAATAGCTATCAAGCCTCAACATTGATTTGGCGGTGCTTTAAGAATGTGTGTGAGAAATGGTGGCGTGGGCGTGGAGGGTGGGGGGGGGGGTCCTGGGCCCCCCCGGGCCTCCCCTTGGGTACGTGCCTGCCTGGTGGCATCATAAAAACGGCATAACCATCTTCAGGTTTCTTGTTACAGTTATATGCGCAACAGCACGGCATAGCGTTAGCACAAAGAGCGGGAACGACAGCGTACAACGTTCGTTACGCCGAGCTAAAGCGCCGAGCCAGCCGAGCTGAGGAGAAAAATGGCGCGAACGAAAAACACAAGCAGAACGCAAGATCCGCGCGTTTCCAAGGGCAACAGCAGGGAGGCCAATCGTCGCGCTGAAAAACGGGAGCAAAACTGGTTGCCTTAAGGGGGGGGGGGGGTACGCTCAAGGGGCGAGGACGAGGCGAGGAGGTCGCGCAGGGGTGGCAGAGTTGAAAGAGTGGCGCTACTTTCAAACTATCAAGGGATTTGTTGCAGGTTTCCAGTTTTGGTTTTGCGCGCTCTGATAGGCGAAATTCGTCTTGCCACAGTTCCGCGTGTAGTAGCATTTATCAAAATGCAAAAGCTAATATGGCTTCTGCGAATATATATATATATATATATATATATATATATATATATATATATATATATATATATATATATATATATATATATATATATATATATATATATATAACGAGGGTCTCGAGGGTATATAACGAGGGTCTCGAATCCGGCAACATTGATGCCTTCAGGTAGCATATGTGGGTTTATTGACCAGTTGCCTTCACCCGAAAAGATCACGTTCTCGTGACGCCTGCGGCAAAAAAGACGTTCCACGTCCGCCGCCAAGGTCTGTGAGTGGGGGCGCTGGCTAACACTCCCAGGGTTCTACTAGTACACATAAATACCCAAGAAAGTGGATGGGGAAACGCCGCCGCGGTAGCTCAATTGGTAGAGCATCGCACGCGACATGCGAAGGTTGTGGGTTCGGTTCCCACCTGCGGCAAGTTGTTTTTTCATCCACTTTAATTTCCATTAATTTATCATTACTTTATTTCATTTATTAAGCACATGCAATTTCCCCTATGTTGTACTTGGTGTCAGTGTTTGTTGGCTTCTCATTATATGACTAATAAATATCGGGTCCCTCGGTTAACCCCCTTTCTTCTCGTTTATATATATATATATATATATATATATATATATATATATATATGCATGCTATCTTAATGAAGCCGTTTTGAAAAGGCCTACGTAAGGTATGGGGCTTGAAAAAAATATATCATAGCTCCGTCATAAGGGCGAGGCAGCAATGAATGCGATAGCCACATATTAGAATATTACGCGAAGTTTTAATACTCGTAGCTGTAGTGACAGTATGAAGTAAACGGAAGTTAAGTAATAACAATCCGTTGTGCTAGGGGTCCTCTGAGTCGTGTCATCAGACAATTTCATTTATGTTTATTAATTAAAGCCAACGCATTTCTTAGAGCCTTTACCACCACCACTTTTCTGTATCGGGTAAGTTTCAAACCTCTTCCCTGGACCGATCCCGAAGGCGGTGAAGAGCTGCGCCAATAAAACTATATCAATTTCAGGTTTGAGCTCTGTTGTTCTTTCGCACTTTTAATGTTTAAGTCCGAGAAGATTCCAAATGAAAGGCATGCGCTGTCGGTGTTTTGTTTCATGGCATTAGTTTGCTGTCATTCTCTTAAACTTTGAGGAACAATATTGTCAAGAATGTAAAACCTGGTTGGAGCAACTTTATTGATGAAATGGTG
>NC_091826.1:108431807-108489307 GCF_038994185.2 Dermacentor albipictus
TGAAGGTGTTTCGAAAACAGAAATTAATCACCATATGACTGCCGTGTACGTTCAACACTTCATTTCATTGACCACTGTTAAGCGTTCGAGCAAACGGTTCAAAGGACGTTGCAAAGACATTCCAAGACCGGGCCAAAACCATCGACAGCGTCATTGAGATTTTTCACTGGCCATTGCATATATACAAGAATGTAAGCACGGTTCTTGAATGACAAAGTTTCATTAACATATTTGTCCTCAACTTGTTCAGTTCATTGCCTTTTAATTTTTCATATCAGCGGCATGCACTACTTTCTTGGTTTCGAACTGATATAGTTCTAAAGTTCGTGTGATATTTTCCTTACTTAATAAATAGACAAAAACATGGAAGCATTGACGTCAATTATGTTGGGCACAATTTTTGGCACATACGAGTATAATATTTTATGAAAAGATACATATTTTACTTGTATTTACAGTGCGTAGCTTTCAAGAATTCGTTTGCAGCATCTTTTGCAATGACAATGCAGTTATTATTCATGTATTTGATCCCTCGATAAATTTTTTAAGAGGAAGCTTTAGCTCGGGCCCAATCCGACGCGGCCTATTCAAATACTTGTAAAACGCAGAAACGCTTTTCTGAGATAATCCTGCTAATCGCTTTTATTGAAATTGGTTGCATTTGAGAGAGAAAGTTAAATCCTCGTGTCTGTTGGAAACAGAACTTCGATTTAGGGCCTGAAGTTTGTTTAAAATATTTTGAAAAATTCGAAAGTTTGAAAAAATAGAAGCACGACGTTTACAAACTAATAGCTATGCATGAAGAACAGATATTGTGGTTATGTAAACGGCATTTATTATTACAGTCAAAGCGGACAAGTTTGCTGTGTCAATTTGTATCTTACGTGAATTGGTTACGTTGTGTACAAGGGTTCTGCAAAAGCCGTACTTCCACAATACTATTTTTTTTAGATTCGTGTGTGGCATATCTATTTTGTCCGCTGTAGATGTACTATTAGATGCAATTCACAGAATTGTGATATCATTTTTCATTGTTGAGTCACGGAGTTTTAAACTTGATAGTTTCGTTATCTGAAAATTTTCAATTTTGGCCAATTTTTAATAAATAATTGACCACCTAAATGAAAAATCCGAAACCAGTAGTCACTAGAATTAAACCTTTTCTTTTATATGCAACAAACCTCGTCAAATTTGGTAAAGTGGTTGCAGGGAAAAACGAATTCCCCTTCTACATGTACCTAAATAGGAGCACCCGAGCTAAAGCTTCCTCTTGAGGAGGCTGAGCTAATAATTTGGGGTTTTACGTGCCAAAACCACTTTCTGATTATGAGGCGCGCCGTAGTGGAGGACTCCGGAAATTTTGACCACCTGGGGTTCTTTAACGTGCACCTACATCTAAGCACACGGGTGTTTTCGCCCCCATCGAAATGCGGCCGCCGTGGCCGGGATTCGATCCCGCGACCTCGTGCTCAGCAGCCCAACACCATAGCCACTGAGCAACCACGGCGGGTGGGTTCAGATTTCCGATGCACTTGATGTAATAAATACGCCATAATTTGCGACAGAAAAGCATGAGACCTCATTTCGCAGCAAGTTACGCGCCACGTACCTAGATAGCTATCTTTCACGTGTTGACAACTCTACATTCTAGTCGCATGTGTGGGCAGTGAGACAAGTTCATGTTTATCACTTTATTATAACGTTTACCTTTACAATTGTCAGTTACTAACTTCGTCTCAATTTATTTCCAATGAAGCTCTTATTTTTTGTAACCCTTAATTGCAGCTCCCGATTCATGGCTGATACCGTGGTGTGGCTTGCGCCATTTCCTTGAAGAACAACCAACGAACCAAATGTGAGATTGTGCCAGTCAACACAGTGAACACAATAAAGTTCTGGTGCTTTATCGTGTAAACGTTTTAATGTTAATGTGGTATATCTCGTATGGGACCCAAATACCGAAAACAACGTCATGTGAGAATCGCCTGGCGCCAGCATTTGCCAAAAACATGAAAGAAAATCTAGAGAGATCCCCAATCTTCCCTATGAGTGCATTTCAAATCGGTAGATCAATTTTCTTTTATCCTGCCGACGATATTGAAATCAGAGAAAGAGGTTTCTCGAAGCATCACATTGCAAGATTGGTTTGAGAATAAATGTTCCAGTAATATTATTTAGGGCCGGTACATCAGGCTATAATCACATGGATGGTTTTTCTACTGACGCTGAGTCTTAAAATGAAATGACTACCGTGCAAATTTTTTGAAGATTTACCCTCTTCTGTTCACTCGTCATTTCACTGGATCTCAGTATCCAAATTCTTTATTAATGGGGTCTGTATTACGTACTTCAATAATATTTTCTTCATGTACATATTTCCATCTATTGATGATTTTTAGTTTCTCCTATTACGCTAAAAAATTATCTTAAGCTACGTCCTGTCGCCCGACAGTTGGGCTTCGTGGGTACGCGCCTTTAATTCGAAGCATCACCGTCATCATCATGATCATCAGACTACGCTGGTGTGCTCGGAACACGTGGAAGACAAAGTCGCCCATCCGTACCCCGGGGTGGCTGCACCGTCTCATCATTTCAGCTTCCGTCCGGAAAGCCGACAGGGATGGGTGAGTGGACACCGAGTAGCGAGTGCACAAGCCTATAAGATCTGTTACTAGAACAGCGACGTAATGACGTTTGGGAAGCCGCAATCGATGCAGGCATAGTGGTCAACATGCACAGAGAGCTACACAACATCCAAAGCCTCGTTTCCCCTCCTCAGTTTAGTCGTACATCCAGACCGTCTATTCGCTTTGTGCGCTTTGTCCGTTGCAACTGCTGTACTTAGTCACTTCATGTGCGCATTCATGGTATACTTGTTCACGTTGCAGAAGTGTTCGTAAGTGATGCACGTCCGCTAATTTCATTCTAACCAGTGAAACCTGATGCTTACCGGAACAACCTCAATATCACCATGTTGTTCTTAAATGTCACTCACGTTCAGAATCTTACGCATTACAACTGCTGCCAATGTGTGCGGTGGGTGATGTCATGAAATTTTCTTTGTTCGGTTCATTTCAGTTCTTCGCGGTGTATGGGCCCCATGACATTCTTTTACAGTTAAGCTGTCTGTGGCAAGCTTCGGGAAAAATGGTGGCGGCGAACAGATTTGCGGCAAAACCAACTTTCTCGCGAATGCTCTGTGGCTCTCAATCTAACCTATTGTTATTTTATTTATTTATTTATTTGCACAATACTGCCAGGTGCCTTTTGGAAGCCAGGGCAGCAGGGGTTAATAATGAATAATTAGCCTTACATTAGACACAGGCATGTACATTTCAGAGCATAATAGCAAAAAAAAAGAGCATACAAAGATAAAAAAGCATAAAGAGCAAGAAGGGTTTTGAGCACAAAGTCAATATCACTTTAAATGACAATCCGAAAACACGTGCGCGTAATGAAAAGCAAGGATTCTATGATAGCTATACATTACACGAAAAAATGGGACATAAATTAGTACACAACGAGTGTACTGTGAAAGAAATGGTTATGGCAGCAGTAAGACCACATAGTGTGCGTCGTTTATATGACGCAAAGAAAGAGGATGTCGCAAATTTGATAGGTTACGCATGGTCCGGAAGGGCAGCTAAAAATGATTCAATGATAGCTAAATTTGTTGCTTCTTGCGGCAGTGAATTCCACTCCGCGATGGTTCGTGGACAAAACGAAAAGGGGTACGCCGAAGTTCGTGATTGTGGTACTAGAATACTCTTTTCATGCCTATGTCTCGTTTGTCTTGATTTGTTTAACTGCATATATTTATGTAGGTATCTTGGAAAAAATTAATACCAAGGTTGGCCGCTAAGACGACGCTATCATTACGCCGAATTTCATTTCCTTCATATGCTTAGTTAGTTCCCAGTGAAGTTGTAAACGTTAGAGAAATCCCGTCTGCTCTCCATACATGGGCATTTACGGAGGGAGTATGGTTACAGAAAACGGCTGTGACTCTTGTTTCATTGGAACCATTCCGAAAGAAATTATATGACAATTTGCCGCTAAGACGACTCTAACATTACGTGAGTTCCATTTAGTTTCCATAATTACATAGTTCACAGTGAAGTTGTGAACATTGTGGAATTCCCATTTGCTGTCAATACATGCGGCTTTATGGGAGGGAAACAGACAGCCCAATGTTTGCCCCTAGAATAAAACTCTAGTCCTTCCAAGTTTCATTCAGCTAATTAACTAGAAAGTATGCTCAATCGCAAATTACCAACAAATGGGTTTCGTGCAATCTTTTGGACTGCGCCCCGGTGAACGCATGTCTTCGCTCGCGCCGAGGCTCGGTTTAACGGCCATCTGCGTCTAAACGACGCTCCGTCGCAGATGCGTCGACAACACCTGCGTCTTTAGAGCGGCGTCATAAAAGCGATTCGGCGGTGGCTCTGTTTATGTATGACGTAACGCGTGACGTAGTGTGCGCCTGATGAGGCGACCAAGGGGAATTTCGGCACCATTTCGCTCCACCGATCACTATGGGGAGGCCACACGCGATCCGTGCGCCTGAAGTTCGTCTTCCGACAGAACTTGCTCAGAACCAGATTTGCGAATCCTCGAGAATATTCCTATTGTTCTCGTGCGGACTTCGTCTTCCACATCTTTTTCAAGCAAGCAAATAGCGCCTTCGGCAGCACACGTAACATTTCGGGTGTCAGGTTGCTTTTTCCCCTTTAAATTATGACCACAACTTGAGAACTTTGTTTTCCACAGCGGTTAACTTATAGGAAGACATGTTCCTAACCACGAAGTTAGGTACTGTGCGTTTCAGGCCTTTTTCCAAGAAGGCGTTCAGTTTCCTGACTTGTGATGCCTCCTGCTTTCCATTCTTCGCCGTGTTGATGATGCCGTCAATTGGCACACAGTGACAAATGCCTTCGCAGAGCATGCCGAGAAGGCGGGTCACGAGATAAACTGGGGCAACGCACGTATGGTGGCCACAGGGAGGAACTTGGCAATGAGGCGTAATCTCTAATCACTAATAATTCAAACTACAAATTACACAATCAATAGCAATCTAGCACTCTTAACCAGATCTACTCCCGAAGTTTGCGTCATGCGTTGAACGCTATTTAAGAACCTTGCGCTTAGCCGGCATTCCATTGTGAACAAGGGCTCCGTAGAGATCACAAAACGTCATTTTTTATTTTTTTTGCTTTGGTCAGTGGTAGAAGTATGCGCGCATAACGAACTCCAGCTTTCGAGCTATGAATTTGCCAGGTTCCACCAGGTTTGCCAAAACATGCGGCTTCAACCATGTAACTTCCAGCCCCCGTTATCCGCAGTCGAACGGCTTGACTGAAAAAGGTGTGCAAATCGTAAAGCTCATCCAGGAAAAGACTCAAGTGGTGAAGAAGGACTTCTGGCTAGGTCTGCTAGCCTATCGCTCAACACCACTGGAAGATGGGATTCTCCGGGTGAGCTTCGGCAAAGAAGGTGACTTCGTTCTAACCTTCCTGACTTCAGTGGTGTGTCCCGGATAGCTACGAGGAAGCACCAGCAATCAAGGCTGAAAAACCTTTGGAAATACTGCACAGAGGCACGAAGGTGAGGCTTCAGACTGCTGCGGGCTGGTGTCAAATGTGGAAGCTGGTCGGTGATGCTGCCCCACATTCTCATTTGGTACAAACTCACGATCACCGTGTACTGCGGCGAAACCGCCCACATCTGCTCAGGACGAGCCAGCAGTACAGCGGCGAAAGTGATGACTGCGAGGAGAGTCTATCGGGTAGAAACTCCCATACACCGGCGCCTACAACACAAGCTGAGCCAACAACTCAAGCCTCTGAAGCGTCATCTCTAGAAACAGCTGTAGGATCAACGTTACCAACAAGTCCTTCGCCTGACACTCCGCCGACGCCAGGTATACGAGAAGGTCGGGTCGTACCGTCCGGCCTCCACGGAAACTTCATTATGATGAACACTTTAATCAAGTGCCTTAAGCTTTGACAAATGTGTGTATTTGTCTAACTGTCTCTTTCGTTTGTTCTCCGAGGGAGGTTGTGTCGGACGCGTGTAGTGATTGTATCAGCGCTGATGCGCAGTATGTACAGCGCGCTAGCTCGTGACATTGTAAGCCATGCTCTCAATAAACATGCATACCTTTCCTGCGCTGGCTATGTTGCCGTAAGCGTCGTCTCCCTTGCGACGGTGTTCTTGCATTCCGCCCCCATCGAGATGCGGCCGGTGGTACTGGGATTTGATCCCGCGAATTTGGGCTTAGCAGCACAACACCACAGCTACTACGCCATGACGGCGGATGCATACGTACAGTCGATTAGAAAAGTTTAAGCACCAGAGGTGCTGCTAAATGTTTTATTGCAATATCAATTATATGGACACTCCAGGTGCATTTCTGCCGCCGCCGTGGTGTTCTGTATAAAGTCAAAGAGCAATGGCATCGTCACCGCGTGCATTATGCTGTATGTGCGAGTGAAAGCGTGCGAGGTTGAACGGACGATGGCGGCTGAATCTCGCGGTCTCAGGGGAGGAAACCGGGGACGAAGCGCGCTGCCTTCCGTCGGGCGCAAGGCACCGGGGGGGGGGGGGGAGGGGGAGAGAGGAAGGAGAGGCGACGTTCTCTCCAGCGGCTGCTGCACATGGCGCGGCCGTGTGGTACCTATATTGAAAGCGATCTGCGATGAAACGGAGTGCGCGGCTAGTGACAATAGCTTAGTTTGCGCTGTTTTCGCCTCTTAGTTCGCGATGAAGCGACAGGCAGCACGAAGGCAAAGTAGCTCACTGCTTCTGCCGCGCTCGCTCACTCCAGCGTTCTTGCTTGTGCTTGTGCATATTTGCTTCCAGCGTTCTTGCTTGTCCATTCTTGCATGTACACACGTAACACCACGCTTGCTAATTTAGTTAGCAAGCGAACGTTCCCAACATTATATGACCGATAAAACTGCTATCCTTATTTCGTGTAGCTGTCTACTAATTTGCTGTCGCAATCGATGCTTCGCCTTTCGGGTGAAACTGCCACTTGTTTTTTTCTTCGCAGCCTAGGCATAAAGGCTGAAATCATGTGGTACAGCCCACATGCGCCTCTTCGATCAGCGCCATACATAAATACAATTTCACGTTGCACGGATGTGCTAGAAGAAATAAGTTTTTTTCTGCTGATGCTGTGGTCTCGACTTTTGCATTCGACTTTACATACGTACGTTCATGCATGCCTACATACAAACATGCATGCATACACATCCACAAACCATAAAGTAGGTCAAGTTATTTAAGAACGTTAATCGCATTCAGAACTCGCCACCACCAATCTTTGCTGTAGTTCGTGCACTGTCTGGTGAGGCGCGGTGAGCGTGCTGTAGCGCAGATTGAAACGATGGTTTTAACGTGATAGCGATAAGGAGCTGGCGTCGCAGAAAAGCCAGTGTCGTCGGCGTCGGCGGCCTTGAGCGGAAAACCCCGGAAGACAATTCATAAATAAAAAACAACTTGCAGTATGGGCTGGTTGGGAATCGAACTAGGGTCTTCGGAGCGTGAGATTGAGACGCTATCACTCAGCCACGAGTTCGATAGTTCGAAGCGGGACAAAAGCGCCTCTAGTGAACGCGGTGTTGCCTTAGAAACATGCTGTAGAAAGTTATACTGCGGTGTATACAGGTAATTATGAGCATGTAAATTACAGAAGTCGCAGTTACAAGCGTAGCGAAGTACGTTTCCGCTACATTTCTGCGCGCTGCGCACACGCAGAGCCATCTTGCGGCAAACACAGAGGACCCCCTCCTCGCACTGTACGGTGCTGCCCCGACACGTGGCGCGCCGCTCGCCCCATGATCGCGTCCGCCTTTATGGCGCGTCGCGACCTGGCTGTCCATGCCGATCACGAGGTTTGGCTCGCGTAGATCGTTTTGAGTGGGCGGTGCGAACGGGGTGCGATAACGCTATCACGTTCCACTCTTGAAGGCGAAGCTTAAGCGTCCTCCAATTTTTGTTTACTTTCTGACCATTCTTCTAGATCAGCATCACTCGCAAAGGAATTTGGGTCGTAAGTTTCTGGCATTTTCCTAAAGTTTACCATATTGTAGTCATAAATGACTTGATAAATTAGCAGCGTTTGTTTTCTATTTAGAGGTGCCATGTAAGTATTTGAGCTTGTCACTGATTTCTCTTTTCTGTAAGTGTTAGGCCTTGGTTCTCATGAATTATGGTAAAATTACGACAGCACACTGGTGAAGAAGCTCTCTGTTGCTATGTTTTTGAGTTGCAACGTCTTTAAAGCGAAATGCATGTATTACAGTCAAGTCGATAACCCGCCTATAGAAGCAGTCAAAAACGTTATATGTTGTCATGGTTTTCTCAGAAGTTATATAACTCACAAAGTTCATTTTTAATTAAATGTGTGGAGTAACAAGTGTAATAAGCAGCTTTTGAAATGTGCTTATTAATTAGGGTTTCAATGAAAATTGCTAAACCCTCATTTTCGTCCCGTTTAGAGGCGTTATAAGGAAAGCTTAAAATATTATCCAGCTTTCCTGGGAGTGTCAAAAATGGCATAGATTGCATAGTTAAAAGAGAGAGGGGCCACTCTAAGTGTGTGACGTGCACCGAAAGTTTGAAGTACGTAAATAAAGACGGAGTCGACGTACATGGCGCTCGAAATAATTCGATGATTGAAAGCTGATCTTATTTCTCTACTTTGTCTCTTTCTGTATTTTTCACGATCTTTATTAACTAATTTCACATCCTATTTGTATCGTATTCCATGCTCAATTATGTCTAGCATCGAGACTTGATTGACACTTTCTTTGCCACATGCCACGTAGGCGATCCCGGTGACAGTGCAGTCCATTGCGCAATGTGGCTAATTTTCGACTGTAGTGGCGCTATAGTAATGCCTGTACCGTTAATTTTATCTACGCTGCAACTAATTCTCAGTTCTGGATTTTTGAGACCTGTACTTTGATATCTTTTGCGACTTGCTGAGACGCTCTGGAGGCGCGAAAGGGCATTTTCTTCTGTAAGTGGTTACAAGATATCTAGACCCCAGATACACCAAACCAGAGGGAAGTCAGCAAAGAAGACGCTGTTTGCAAAAAGAAAGAACATCTGGTATTGCACTGTGTTACATTGAATCGCTTACACTCTCAATATTGTCAACTGACACCCTTTCCTGTCATGCTTTTCACATTGTTTCGCGTCCATTACACCATAACAACTATAAAACAAGTAGTGCAGCTACAAGTAGTGATTTTCGGCCTGGCCGCATAATTCAATTCGTTGTGCTAAATATTCAATTTGCTAATGCGGAATCACTTCACTGAAGGCACGACATCGTGTTTGACGGGATGTCCGACTTGTTGCATTTCGCTACCAAAGACAAAAGAATTGTTTTCATGCGAGAGCATTAAAGGCTGGCCTCACACACGTTCTAGGTCTCCGTCTGACGGAAAATATGGGCTGATCTCGGAGGCAGTGCAGTCAACACAGTGTCTCAAAGCGCCAGCTCCTTACGAAAGAAGAGCGTGAGAAACATGCACGTGCCAGAGGTTTCAAAGAGCGACATTAGCGTGATCGTGGTCTAATAGTTAAAGCATTGGGCTGCCGCGCTGGCAGACAGAAGTTCGACCCACCATCATTCACGCATTTCTTCATAGGGAAACGTCACGCACTAATGGAGATACGTGACCGCGTCATGTGTGCACAAAATTGCACAAAAAGTACGTTGTATCGAAACGTCACCGCGACAAATGAGACTGTGAAAGGACGTACACGTGCGCAGCTGCCGGAAAATCGTAATCTGCTTAGATTCAGCGCTGCGAAGTTCGGACTTAGGTTTTTTTTTCTTCTCGTAATAGTTCTTGCAGCCAGTGACTAACTTGTTCGTGTACTATGAAGCACTCATTCACGTTTTTTTTTCATAACAAGCACGACATTATTAAGTGTGGACTAAAGCCACGCTCTGTAATCGTGAGTTCGGAGAAGAAAATGTACAATGCGTCATCCTACTGCCTTGCATTAACTTGATGGAATCTTCGGCACCTTGAAATACAGTTAAGTAACTTTGACACATGTATGGGTGGTGCACCATTATTTCGAACTAAAAGGTGCTGTAGAGGTATGGAGAAAATGGGGAGTTGTGAAATAACTGTACAGGAATTCATACCTTTAGTTATGTGTCTGCGACGGCAGTTCAAGCTCACTTCAGTGAAAAGATAAATGTTTCGACATATGTTCAGTCGTCTAATTAAAAGACTAATGATAAATAGCATGCTAATAGCAAACCGGGTGGTCAGCCTGAAGTGCGATGTGAACGAGACTGACCATACAATCATGTTTCCAAGCATAATCGTTGTTCAATAAAGTGAAACCTTAATGAGTTTGGCTTACCTGTATAAGCTGGAATGTTCGTCTACATTTAACACGAATTATTGTGATCAAGTAGCTTGCTGCGTTTTTCTCGTGATGTGACGAAAAATATAGAATTTCTGGCAAGCACCCAAACGCGGTTTTAATAGGCGCCTTAAAAGCCACCACTCTACTTTAGTAACAGCACGTAAACGTTTCTTTAAAAAAAAAATACCCGTCCCAGAAAGCGTTTATCTGCCTTTTTAGTTAGATTACCTTAGGAGGTGGATATTACTTGTACAATAAAAAAAACGCAATGACCTGGGAGCTAATTTAAAAGATTCATTGTCTAACTTTCTATTTGTTCACCCTCGTGCATTTGTTGCAGTTGAAAAACTAGACTAATGGCGTAATTGATACCCAGTAGTAGTCAAGTCACGTTCGATTAACAACAGTATTAAGACTATCATAACGTTTGAGATGCCTGCCCTTAAAGTATTATAAAAATGCACTGGTGTTTCGGTTAACAGACTTCCAACATCCTGCATCAAGCAGTTCGAAATGCACCTATATACGCTGAACGCTAATAGATATTTTAAGAGACTGGTGCCGGATATCTTGAAAGCGGCGCTATTTCTAGAATTTGTGCTAAGCAGACATGACTTCACTGCTGGTCGGATTTGATTGCGCTGCATTAACACGTGTCCTAAAATCATTAAATGTAATTGTTAACTCATATTATTTAAACGCCAGAATACGGATATTTCTTTATTTCTGCAAGCAATGTCTACCTCTCCAGGTAATCCACCTTAACGCGCCGAATTGCGAGATATACCCCAAGTGATTTCCAAAAGAAATGGTTAGAATTGCAAAAGAAGCACATTATAAACAATATATATGGTCATATTGAGAACACATCAGAGCACTACCATCACGACAGTTCTTTTTTATTCGAAAATAGGAAATGAAGCTTGACTTCCCAGCGACTGGGCGATCTTGTTTCAGATGCCGCCCATAACCCTTCGCAGGAGCACGAAGGTCAGTGGCAGTAACGGTGGACGCTTCTTTCTGAGTCTAATTTATTTTTGCCGGTCACTGCTTCATTTTTAACATTTCGTCAAATTCACGTCGCAGGCTACCCGGGCCACGAGTACGAGTATCGAGGTAGGCATTTTCTCTTCAACGAATTGCAACTTGGCAGATAAACGTAACATGCACCTGCCAGGTGGCGCCGCGACTGTTTCTTTTATGTCATTTAAAGAAAAAGTAGTGCTTATACGTAATCAGATCCGGAAGTACAAAAGGGTTGCGAGTGAACTAGTGGAATGAAAATTTTACTAACAAGGAAACGTTGTGGTGTGTCACATTCACAAAAGATCATTTCAAGCTTGGAAATGCCCCTCACGCAATACGCTATCTAGGGCCCCCTGTCAAATACTCTAAATAAAGAAAATACGGATGTTTTACGCATGCATTTGGTTCAAAAAGGCTGCCTTTATTCGTTGTTTCACATACCCAGGCACACACGCTAAAATGTAATCTCGAATATCTTTAGTTACCATTCTTTCGTGCGAGACCGCCACGTTAATAAAAGGGGTACACAAATGGACAGGCTTTTGAAACCACTCTATTCACTTGGAGCCGCATAGTTGAAGTTCGACAGGTAAGCATGCTTTAGTGACGGTCACATAGTGCGAAATGCCCGCCGTGGTGGCTTAGCAGACATGTTTTCGAGAGCTGAACACTAGACGACGTGTTTAATTTTCAGTAATGGGAATTAACGCGCCATCAGAAGAAAATTAGAAGGAAATGTCTTGAATAACACGGAAGCAGGACCCGATGAAATCCCAATACAGCTAATCAGACCACTGGGTCCAAAGAAGAAGGCACTGCTGACTAGTGTGATAGAGCAATTGATTAAAACGAAGAAAATTCTAGTTTGAAGGCAAGAAAGCTCATCTACAAAGGCAAAGGCGGCAAAGGATGAGACTAGCTCGTAGAAGCCAGCTACAGTAACGTCGGTGATGTATAGAATGGGAATGCAAGCCACACAATTGTAAGTGTCGAAGTGGATGGAGAAAAGTTATGCACTGGGGAGCTACAGAATACGTTCAAACTAGGCAGACGCCTAGAGGATATGTACGTACTAACTCAGTGCACAGAAATTTCAATAGCTCAGAATAGACCTTTATGGATAGTATTTCTAAGTAAGCCTGCGATAACGTACACAGGGACTTGTTGAAGGCATCGATGACGATTTCGTGGACTTGCTGAAGGAGATGTATAGGGAGGTGTATAAACGCCTCGCTATTTGAGGCTCGAGATAGTAGCCTAAAGGCAAAAACATACCGGAACAAAAAGTCGCAACGACATGAGGCGTGTGTCTGCAGCAGCAAAATATCGCAGAACACTCAGCACATGCTAATGTAATGCAAAACTATTCAGCCAGCGAGACCCGTAGGTAACGTAAGTGTTCTAGAAGCGCTTGGAGTTAAAGTGGATGGAAGCATGGAGTATTCGTGAAAAACAAAGACAAAAAGACAGGGAAGAAATTGATACGACCGGAACTGTTACAGGCATAGGTATAGCGATACGAGGTAGATAGAGAAGTTTTGAGGAAAAGAAAAAGATTAGGATGAGTATTAAATACGAGAATAAAATACGTGTAGAGCATACCTGATTAACTCAAGCAGACTAGATGACTATTTGTCACCGCCAGGTTTCAAATCGTATGCCAATAAATGGTCATCATCATCATCATCAAGGCGGCCCCCATTTTGTTGGGGGCTAAATGCAAAACGGCTCGTGTGCTTATATTTGGGAGCATGTCAAAAGAATACCAGGGGGCAAAAAGTAAAACCGGAGCCCTCCACTGCGGCTTCCCTCATAACCTACGCAGTTTCGGGAAGTTGATCACCGTGATTTATTTAGTACAACATCTTCATAGCGTGCACAACAGTTCTTTGCTAAATTGTGTTCTTGTGTGCATGCACTGCTACTCAGGACAAACACTCCAAATAATGTTGCTTTTAGACTATCTTGTATCCAAAAAATTATCGTATATATTTTGTGCCTTTGATTTTTCTAACGCTTCGCGCTCGCTACTTTGCTGTCAAAAACGCCATGCCTCGCTGATGCATGCATGCCGTTTGTGACGTGAACGTAACCTGAGCGCAGCAGTAAAAAAAAAAAGAAAGCGAAGAGAAATATGACGGTAAGGTAGCCGATCAAATGAGATTTCGTTAAACCCTAGACCTCTACAACTGTGAATAGTAATGAAGACTGACAGAGAGCACTGCAGAACTTATTAGTCGTTAACACGCGATTATTGATTCATTATTTGGCAAACGCGCTGCTACGTTCAGAGCCCAGCGGCTTCACAGTAACCGAGAATTCTTTTTTTCGATCTTATCATTATTTGAGAACATGAAGCGCCTGTGCATTCCATGATGATATGAAGTCACTCTCCTTTACTCGTAGTTGCTGGCACGCAAACACCGCACCCGAGTAACAAAGGTGAGTCGATTCTCTTCTGCGCTGTTTGCTGCCACTGTTTCTTGAACTTATTTCTTGCTGGATGTCAGATAAAATCCGTCATCGGAATCTTTTGCTAATGTCTCTGTGTAAAGACGTATCAATCACCTATTGCACGTATTGCAATCTACGAATTGTAGCTACTGAATATGCAAGGCATATACTCTTGGAACGAATTCTGAGGATTGCACCGGTTTTGAGATATGCGCCTTAAAGCTTGCGGTAGAAATGCAGTTTCACTCATTTTTTTTTTTAGAAGCGCTGTTTTATGCAGAAGGATCGACATTTGGGCGAGTTGGTACTGGTTGAACATCTTGAAGGGGCAGCGCATTGCATTGAAACACAAAGAAACTGGAACGCGAATGCCTTTCGTCGGACGCTCTGAAAATGAGTGTCTCGAAACTGGTGTAGTCCTGAGAAATTGTTCCAAATAGATATGCCTTGCATACTCACTGGCTACAATTCATGGATTGACGTATGTGCCGTAAGGTACTTAATTGCAAAGGTTAACTGGCGCAATTAATTAATTATTCGATTTCTCGTAGAATAGCCGCCTCATCGAGTAATTTAGATCAAGGGTTAGAGGTGTGCTGTGTGCCGCAGGCAGTCTTTAAAAGATTGGTGCAGATAAAAAAACATAATAGTATAGACGTATTATTCTCAGATTTCATCAAGGCTTTTGATACGGTACCTCACGATAAAATAATCATAAAGCTCAGGTCACTTGGCGTTCTACAAATTTTGAGGCGTTGGATTGCAGCTTACTTGTCTGACCACGTACACTTCGTGTATGTGGACGGGCATTACTCGGACTGCCTTCCAATCACATCTGGGGTGCCTCAAGGAAGTGTGCTGGGACCTTTACTGTTTCTTCTGTATACCAATGACATTCTTGATGTAAACTGTCCTGGAGTCCAAATTTGACTGTTCGCCGACGATTGTTCATTGTACTAAGAAGTTCATTCCACAAATGACCAAGACGGCATAAATGTTAGTGTCAGTAACGTAGCCAAATGGTGCTATGAACGTGCTACCAAACTTCACGCAGAGAAACGTCTGTTATTAGATTTGGCAGTCGTCGTAGTCGTTGGGATTATCTTGACTCTTCGTCGGGACTTAGGCGAACAAGATTTATTTACATTATTTTCGGTTGAAACAAGACATACATTTACACAGCCTAGCGTGACTCCCAAATGGAGCCCGCAAAACGAAGCATACAGCAAACGAGCACACAGCTCACGAGTTCATTTCGAGCACGACAACGAGCACACTCTAGCAGCCGACAATCGCTCATTATAAGCACTCCGCTCGACGTCATAGTTCGACGTCATAGTTCGACGTCATCGTTCGACGTCACCGTAGACTAGCCGCCTCTCCGCGGGACGGTTTACACACACACACACTCGCACACTCAAGTTTCAGTGCCCCCTCCGAAGGCAGATGACCTTTGCAGCGCGGCCGTCGTGTTATCCATTGTCCTGCGTCCCCATAATCAGATGGTCACGTCCGAACCCATCCGGCGCCTCTACATTCCAGAGCTGCCTTTCTCCTTGGTCGCCTCGTGTGTAGGCAGACTGTGACGAATCCTGGGGCCCCCGTACCGCAAAGCACCCTTTTGCCAAGGCAGCTCCCCGTGCCGCAGAGAGACCATGACGACCTGGCAAGTTCACCAACAATGCACAGGGCGCCAAACGTGGCCAGCCCTGCTGTCGTCACCGATCCTCCAAACGCGGCGCATGGTCGGTTAGCGTCGTCGTCCTCGCTCGTTCTCCGAAGGGCGGCGCCACCCCGGATTGATCGACGCACCTGCAGCGGGCTGAAATAGCTGCAGGCCGATCCTAACAGTGTTCATTCCGATTACTAAAAAGAAGACAGCCCTCTTTGCATGCACCTGTAAACTCGGTACCCTACGACTTAAACGAGTTACTAACTGCAAATATTTAGGAGTGACACTGACTGACAAGTTGTCTTGGAACTTTCACACATTTAACATCTGTTATCTTCCTTCCTAAAACTGTGTTTCTTAAGGCATGATTTCAACAGAGCCTCCACTAATGTTAAACTGCGCGGATACAACTCACTAATTAGATCTAAACTAGAGTATGCATGCATCGTTTGGGACCCTTAAAGTAAACATTAACAAATCGTAAAAAATAAATAAATGCTATAAGCTTTATATTCAGCAAATTTTCCAAATCCGACTCTCCCAGTGAAATAATGCAGTGCCATCAAAATACACCCACTCGGAACACGAAGGAAAGGAATCAGGATATGGGTCCTCCGTTTGTTTTTTTAATAATCAACCAGCAAATGAACCTTCCCCATTTCCGTCACCCTTAACAACCACACATACCCGACACCGCCGTTATAATGCACGAACGCATTATCTTGCTCGAGCAGACACAATTTTTTTTTTCTGCGTGCAATACTTGTCTGGAATCCTTTCTACTGTACATTATTTATTTGCTTATATTATCTGTTCGATAATAATGCCTACCCTGCTTGGCCCTTCAGCCAGCAGTACGCATCAAATAAAATAAAATATTTTTTTATGTTTAAGCATTAGTACAAAAGGGGCGATGAAAGTCGTAGTTTCATACTTAAATGAAGTTAACCAGAACCAAGTTGTTAAAAAAGGTCTTGTATGAAGTGTACTGAGTAGGGTCATCAGTACTCTTCCGCCATCACTACAGTTTTAAAAGCAAAACGTTCCTCTGCTAACCTCTCCACATTTTCATCACCTTGTGTGCTGCGTGGCTGTTTTCTTGCCGTGTAACCAGTCACAGCGGAGGACGCGCGTGAGATACCACCGCTGAGTTCGTTGCACCACCACCAGGTGACGCTTGTTTCCACCCATTAGACAGCATAGTAGCAAGAGCTTGGTGGCGCAAGCCACCGCCCCGTTCCAAAGGGGACGCTCATAACATCCGTCCATCCATCCATCGTACAAATGAAGCTGTGCATAATGATATGGGCTGGACTAGTTTTGAAGTGACGGAAGCTCGCAGTAAAATTGAGTATCAGGAACGGCTGAGGTATTTGGAAGAAAATAAATGGGCTGGGAGAGTGTTCAGGAATTTGTGCAGGAAAAACATTGATTCACAGTGGAGGAAAAGTAGGAAGCTTACCAGCAAGTATGCGGCCCGTAGGGTTGGCAACACAGCATCAAAGAAGGTCAAGCGGAAAGTCAGAGGCTGAAATAATCTCATGGGTGGTGGCAATAGAAAAGAAACCTGCCATGAGTAACTACTTAAGAGGAAAAAATGAAATCAGGAAAAAAAACAATTTATGAAAACTCAAAGGGAAGCTCATTACATTTCGAAGCCAGATCGGGATGCCTTAGAACACGCACCTATATAGCGAGATATAAGACGCGTAAGAAGAAGCATGTGCTTGCTGCGGTAAAGCTAGGGAGACTGTTTTATTAGAATGTGAAGACGTCTACCCAGCGGTCGATTTAGACACCACTGGCCTCCTTGAAGCCCTTGGCTTCAGCGAGAGCAGTGGAAAAGTAAACATGTCCGCAATAGGCATTAGTAAGAGGCGATTGGAGGATTGGTTGAAGAAAAGCAGGGAAACGACAAAAAACGGAGACGTACAAAAGCACAGTTCGCAATAGGGGATCCGAAAATTTGAGTGTGGTAGTTCATAGTGTTTTCTTTCTTTTTTTATTGCTTAACCTAGGTAGGACATTAGGCAGTATAAGAGCAAGAGCTTGGTGGCGCAACCCACCGCCCCGTTCCAAAGGGGGCGCTCATAACATCAATCCATCCATCCATCCATAGTAGTAGTAAGAGGTGATTGGAGGGATGGTGGAAGAAAAGCAGGGAAACGACAGAAAACGGAGACGTACAAAAGCACAGTTCGGAATAAAGGATCAGAGAATTTGGGTGTCGTAGTTCATAGTGTTTTTTCTTCTTCTTTTTAATTGTTTAACCTAGGTAGGACATTAGGCAGTATAATAGCAAGAGCGTGGAGGCGCATCCCACCGCCCCGTTCCAAAGGGGACGCTCACAACATCCATCCATACATCGTAGTGTCCCTGTATATGCTCCCGCAGGGAGCGGAGTTGTGCATAAGTCCGCCGTTGTGTTCCAGCTCTGCAAAGCAACTCTTCGCGTGCGCTGGAGGCAAATGCCGCGCGGTGTTCAAGTAGCTTTTTTGTCTGCTGGTCGGGAGCTACATGCGGCAATTGTCCGCAAGCGCTGAGCAAGGTGACACTTTTTAATGCAGGCTTCGCTCGAAGGATTGGCATCGCCGGAGGGGTGCCAACCCCCCAAAATTTTTAGTTTGTACATAAATACACGCACATATACAAACACACGCACGAACGTACATATAGTAGTAGGACCTCCCTCGATCCCTCAAAATAAAATGCTGACTATGCCGTGGCTCGAACAGCTCAAAAGTTCACGTGCAAACGCGCATTACCTTGCAGCACAAAGCGGTGTAATGTTTTTTAGCATGCATATGTTCAGCATGCAGTCTTATAGCGGAGGCCGGAAGGCAAGAAATATTTCAAAGGGTGTTTAAGGAAAACTTCACACGCGTGTAGTGGACAATTACGTGAATTCATTTTGTCTGCCGAAACCCGACGAGTAATGATCGTCGCCAAGAGAACTATCCTGCCTGCAGTTATGCCAGTGACCGTTGTTCTTGACCGTCATTCATCACTAACTGTCATCCACAGCAGCTGCACGTTTTTGGTATATGCGGTACAGACACGTAGATTTAAGCGCATTTCAAATGTTCACATGAGCACATTTTATGCAAAGCTTATTTTTACGATTCATACCGCAAACCGCTACTTCGTAGCAGCAAATCTGCGAGTGGAAAACGATTCAAGATGCGCGAGCTTCTAGATCAAATTTATTTCGTACAAGGGAATAGATGAGCAATGGATGGTGGCAGCAGGCGATGAGTGCTCGTTCTTAGAGCCTTGGTGGTGGAATTCAAAGCCACTGAAAATGCAACAAGTTATAAGAGTAAGAACAGGTTATTTTTGTTGCAATAATCATATAACATGGCAAACTTGCAAAGTAATTATTCACACATTGCACACTGTAATATGGCAACACATGTTTGCTTATCTCTTCATACTCCTCAGATTTATTTACTACAGCGCAGCGCTTATTAAACGTTCAAAAATAATTTCACATTCCTCACGTCGACTAAGGCTGATCGAACAAGTAACATATTGCGCGTGGTAAATGCTGAAGCTATCCCAGCTGTCTCATCAGCGGGAGCGCACGATGTTTTCGCTTACTACAAAACAATGAACGCCAGCACATCAATCGGCCTTAAATGAAAAATCATAACACCGCCAAAAAATTCAGAAAAAACAGTAGAGAAAAGCCAGGGTGCAGCAGGCAAATTGTATCTTCTAGTATTTACTCTGTTTTGAGCACACTGTTCTAGGGCCACATAGTCAGAACAATCGCACAAGTTACACCGTGAATTGAGCGAGTTGGTAAGTTAACATTCTTAGCGTATATGTGCAGCGTGACACAGACGTGTCGTCCATTTTCGACCCGCGTCTGTGTCGCGCTGCACGTATACACTAAAAAATTGCACACATCAATAACCTCTGATGCCAGGCGTATGGATTCCAGCGTGTCTTACTCGCGATAAATACTGCTTTAGCGTAAACAAGCCGAACCCGCCTCTGTAAACAAGGCGAATGCACCTCGCATAGCCTTGTCCCTTTAGGAGCCGGCCGGTCTCGTGCGTCCGCACGGCGTCGCGTAAAAAGCTTTGCCTCCTACGTGCGGTTTGTGCAGCTCGGTGCGCTGTACCCCGTGATACTGGAATACAAGTCTCAAAATGATGTCTTTCGTACCACTTCACCAATGTCACTAACTGAATATCGTCGAAAACCATACCTGCAACCGAGCCGATCCGTACAACGCACGCTCGATGGTCGCTGATTGCACTTTCGATGGCACTGACGAAAACGAGTCGGTGCCGCGCCCGTAAAGTTGGCTTCGCAGTGGCGCAGTTCAACATTTCACGTCATTTTGCACCACGTAATAGCACCCAGCGAATAGCGGTGTGAGCGGCGCCGGTAAAGTTATGCGTAACTCTGCTCCCTGCCGGAGCATATACAGGAACACTACTCATTCACAGCAGCGGCGGCGGTGGCCGTGCGGGAAGAAAGATCCTAGAAATACGCCATGACGCCTCGAGATCTCTTGCACGTGCGTGTTTCTTTGACATTACATTGTGTAATGTAATGTATAATGGCATGGGCAGGACATGTAATGAGGAGGGAAGATAACCGATGGTCATTAAGGGTTACGGACTGGATCCCAAGGGAAGGGAAGCGTAGCAGGGGGCGGGAGAAAGTTAGGTGGGCGGATGAGATTAAGAAGTTTGCAGGGACAGCATGGCCACAATTAGTACATGACCGGGGTTGTTGGAGAAATATGGAAGAGGCCTTTGCCCTGCAGTGGGCTTAACCAGGCTGATGATGATGATGATGTATAATGAAGAAGACAAGACGCCGACGAAGCAGCCAAGCAAGCAAGCCACAGTGTTGGTGGTAGGCAGGCGACCCGAGCTTGCGCTTGCCCGGATTTTCGGCCGCTTGACGCGCGCCGTTTCTTGACGCTCGCCTTCGGCGTTCCTCGTTGTTCCTTGACGTCTGCAAGTAAACAAATCAAGTAAAATTTGGTGGAGGTTGCGTGCGTCCCCTGCACCACCCTGGAACGCTCCCCTCTGTTCCTGCTCACATTATGGCCAACGAGATTTCGACTTAGACTGAGCCTTCGGCCACCTATGCCTCCTGTGGCGCCGTGTACCGTCAGCGGGATCCACCCACCTTCAACGGCTCAGGCGAGTCAGATGTTGAAGATTAGTTGTCGACGTATGAACGCGTCAGCGCCAATAGCAAATGGGACGTTCCAACATAGTTGACTCACGTCACGTTTTATCTCGCGGACATCGCGCAACTCTGGTATCACAACCACGAGACGAACATTCCCACTTGGTCCGTTTGTAAGGCATCACCTATGGACGTCCTTGGTTGGCCTACAGCCCGCCACTTTCAGGCTGAGCAGCGCCTGCGTCAATGTGCGCAGCATCCCGGCGAGAATTGCACGGGCTACATGAGGATGTGCTCAATCTCTTCCATGACTTCCATGACAATCTCTTCCAATTCCACCATGACTGAGGAGGACAAAATCATGGCGCATGCTGAAGGGCATGGAGGACGACGCTTTTCAGCTGCTGCTCGCCAGATATCCCATTATGGTCGCTGCACTCGTCTCATTGTGTCAGAGCTTTGACGAGTTGCGTAGGCAGCGCACGATCGCCCGCTACGCCCTCACTACGCCCGACACAGTATCCAGCTAATAGGTAGCTGCGTCCATGCCAATCAACAGCCGCTGCTCTCCACGATCAAGGACTTTATCCGTGAAGAGGTAGCACGTCAGCTTTCATTACTGCCTTTCACGCTCGAGCCTGAGCAGTCTTTGGTCCGGACCTTCAACGCGTCATTCGGACCCAGGTTGCTGAGGCCCTCCCGCCTATGCCGCCACAACCACCCGTAACTGCGCTACTTACCTACGCTTCCGTCGCCGCTCGGCCCCTTCAGCAGCGTGCGCCGTATGCTCGACCTACGATGCCACCCCATGCCTAACCGAGGACTGCGCATCCTGTGTCGCTCACTATCGCGAGATCTCCGGCTCCGTTGTTCCGCCACGCAGACGCGTGGCGAACGCCGGAGAATAGGCCCATGTGCTCGCCCGCGCTGTCGCTGGACACGTCGCCCGCTTGTGTCGCCGATGACCACCTTCTCCCTTTGACGTCGTGATCAGGCATGTTCCTTCGTCTTCACGGATGCCACCGAGGTACACTCCTTACGAACAGTCACCCTATCCGCCGGCCACCATCTCCGCGACGACGCCCACTGTCACCCATGGGTCGCCGACCTACTACAGAAGAGCAAAACAGAAGACCTGTATAGGAGTCGAACTGCTCTAGGCCTCCAGCTGTTTCGCCGCAAAACGTTATCGATGTCGCTGTTGACGGAACCGCAAGGAACCGCAGCACTAGCGCTTATTGACACAGTCGCCGTTATTTCCGTAATCAGCGAGAGCCTATGCCCCTATGCCGCAAGAAAAAGTGCCTATGTCGCTCTCTGGACTAATTCTCCGCACTGCTATAACTCACAGTACGTTGCGCCTTCAGCTTTGTGCACCGCGCGTAATAATATTCAAGGTGAATTTTGCGTTTGCTGTGCTTACCGTAGAATCGGGTGCTACAACCATGTCCATTTTAAACTGGCTCACATCTTCCGTTACTTTAATTCATGGGGAAGCTTTAGGCCACACACAAGATGTTGACTTCTTGCACTCCCTGGAGTTTGGTGAAGACCAACCCAATCTTCAACTGCATGCCCATGACCTCACTTGTCCCAAACCTTCAGCTCCAGACAGTTGCCGCCCTTCTATTGCCGCCGATCTATCGTCAACACATCACAGCGAACTCCTGCCCCTTCTTCAATCCTTCCGCTCCTCCTTCGATTGCGCTCAACCATCTCTGGGTTGTACAACGAGCGTCCCGCACCACATTGACACCGGTAGTCTTGTGCCATTAATCAAACGACCATATCGAGTTTCAGCAGCAGAACGGCGTATTATTAACGAACAAGTCGATGATGTCCTTAAACATGCATGGTGTCATTCAGCCATCCCAGAGCCCCTGGTCTTCTCCTGCTGTATTTGGACCCAACAATGGTGGATCTATCATATTCCGTGTAGAGAATCGCCGCCTAAATAAGATAACTCGGAAGGATATATACCAGTTTCCGCGCATCGACCCCGCAGGGGCGTCTGCGTCAGCAGGCGTCTCGTATGTTGCGACACCACGTACCCGAGCACACGAGGGTTGGACCCTCCCGCGTGTAACCGTGCGCGGCTTAGCCATGTCCGGGGAAAAGGGGATCCTGGGGGTTGAGCCGATGCCGGGTGTTCGGACCGTTAAGGCCCCTCGGCTGACGCAACACACCTCTTTGGCCTCTGCTTCACGTAGACGACACCCCCGGACTGACCCACCCGGAAGAAATCGGTACTTGCCTTTTCCTGTCTTTTTCTCCCTCCAACCTTCGTCTTTCTCTCACTTTCCATCTTTCCTGTCTCCTTCTCATTTCTTTATTACTTCCTATTTTCCTGGAAGCAAGGGTTAACCTTGTGTGAGTAGCCAACCTGGGTTACATCATATTTGATTATAGTGGTAGCGTACAGCTGGCGTTTGTAGGCCCTGTTTTTACAGGCCCTGCAGCGTCCCCCTGTTGGGCTCTATGGTGGGTGGCTGGTGCTACTGCCGAAAAATAGACTCTCACTTATGGCTAGTTCTTTCCCTCCACTATCTGATCGCTCCCTGAAGAGAGGGCGCACCGAAGAAATCTTTGAATTTTTTGGCCGCCAAAAAGAAACTTTCCCGCGATTTCATGTAATCCATTCTGTAAAGCAAGAAAAGCAAGCGAGAACAGTCTCACCTTTTATTGTTTCAAAAACCCTAACTCAGGCACTTGGACCAGGTTATAAAGCATCAAAGATGCCTACCGGTGATCTCCTTTTGGAACTCCGCGACAAAAAGCAACACGAGAAACTGCCTAACCTTGTATCATTTGGAGATGTCCCAGTGACAGTAACACCGCACCGCACGATGAAGACCACCCGTAGTGCAGTTTCAGATGACGATCTGATGGAGCTTACGGACGTTGAACTATTAGAAGGCTGGAGCGATCAAAACATAATCAATGTTAAGAGAGTTCTGCTAAGGCGCGATAGAAAAGAGATTAAAACAAAACATCTAGTCCTTACATTTGGCTCGAGTGCGCTCCCTGAGAGTATTGAGACAGGATATGTGAAGCTCCGGGTCAGACCATATGTCCCAAACCCTCTGAGATGTTTTAAATGTCCCAAACCCTCTGAGATGTTTTTGGCCACAGCTCATCGAACTGCCGTGGCCGCCAAACTTGCGCAAAATGCAGTGCTCATGAGCAGTCCGCTGAATCATGTGAAAACTCTCCACTGTGTGAACTGTGATGGGGAGCACGCCGGGTACTCGCGGTCGTGCCCATCCTGGAAAAAAGAAAAAGCGATTGTAACGATAAAAGTAAAGAAAAATATAAGTTTCAAGGAGGCACGCAGGCGGGTATCCTACTTGCCCAAGAACTCTTTTGCCGATGTGACGCGCCAGGGGGCAGCGACAGAAAGGCTTCCGGCTGCTGTCCGACCCACAAACACTAGGTCGGCAGTTACGCCAACTGCCCCCGCGGCGGTTGCAGCTAACGCTGCTCTGCCAACCCAGCAGAAGGGAGCATCGACCCCCCAGGTGGGCGCAGCCAAGGCTGCCCCAACCTCCCCGGCCCCTTCCAGCGCTGGCCACAGCCGGCGCAGCCAAATCCCTCAGGGCTGGGCTGGTGGGCGCAGGTGTCTTGCCTTCCGAGACAGGACTTTCGCGGAAAACTTCTCGCTCGCAAGAGCGCGTGTCCAGCGCCTCACAAGAGGCAATGGACACTACACCTATCCTCATGGCACACCAAGTGCCTAAGGGGCGGCGAGGCTACCTCGAACGCTCCAAAAAGGGCAAAACCCCCGTTACAGGGTCTGGAAAGAGCTCTGTAACCGAATCTCTGTAACACTACTTCTGTTTCTGCACACACAGCACTAATTTCCTTCCAATGTGGATACACAAATTGTTCAATGGACCGTCAGAGTTCTTAGAAACCTTGATTTTGTGCAAGAACTTATCCACAAACACAATCCAAAAGGGCTGTGTTTACAGGAAAAACACTTAAAATCAAAACACACAAATTTTCTTCTTTGTAATTCAAAAAAAGCATAGCGTGGCAACGTTTACAGCTACGCACGACCCTTGAAGCAGAGGCGGTTCGAGCTGTTCTCCTAAAAAAACTTATCACTGTTTGCTCGCTCTACATACCCTCACATTACAATATAACTAAACATGAATTTCAGTCCTTCTTTGATGAATTGCCAGAACCTTATATTGTTCTTGGGGATTTCAATGCGTACAACTGCCTGTGGGGCGACTCTCGAATAAATACGTGAGGTCATCTTGTTGAACAGTTCCTTGTCTCTTCTAGTGCTTGTCTTCTGAATAAGAAGGCACCCACATATTACTGTCTTGCAAACAGAACCTTTTCTTCAATTGATCTCAGCATAGTCTCCCCGTCTATACTGCCTGAATTTGAATGGGAAGCTACCAACAATCCTCACGGGAGCGACCACTTCCCCATACTGTTAAGAACATCTAAAGGAAATGAATACCCACCACAGGCTCCTAGGTGGAAGGTTGATACAGCCGACTGAGAGCAATTCTGAACTCTGACTAGTATCTCATGCTATTAAATGTCTTCTTTAGGAATCGATACTGCTGTGCAGTATTTTACAGCCTTCATTATAGATGCCGCATCTAAATGCATGTCTGAAGTAAGTGGCTTGGCATGCAGACGGCGTGTCCCGTGGTGGAACGACGAATGTAGGATCGCCCGTAAGAAACAGAACACAGCGTGGGGATTGCTACGCGCTTCTCCCACTGCAGAGAATCTTATCAACTTTAAAAAAAGTAAAGTCCCAAGGCAGGCGAACCCGCCGACAGGCCAGAAGAGAAAGTTGGCAGAAGTTTTTATCGAGTATCAACTCGTTTACAGATGAGGCCAATGTCTGGAACAGGGTTAATAGGATAAGAGGGCGACAAACATATTCACTCCCTTTGGTAAACACACAAGGCGATACCTCGCAAGACCAGGCAGACTCACTTGCGGAGCACTTTTAGAGTGTGTCAAGTTCAACCCATTGTTCAAACCCTTTATCAAATATAAACAAATAGAAGAATGTAAGCCATTCATAAGAAAATGTCCACAGAATGAACCTTACAACCGTCCTTTTAGTATTGCCAAGTTGAGAGCTGAATTGAGCGCATGCAAGAGCTCTGCACCGGGATCTGACAGAATCATGTATGAAATGATCAAAAACTTACACAATGATACGCAAGTTACGCTACTCACACTTTTCAACCCTATCTGGGCTGTAGGATACCTTCCAACCGCATGGAAAGAAGCCATTGTGGTCCCTGTTTTGAAACAAGGCAAAGCCCCTTCCTCAGTGGCAAGTTACCGCCCGATAGCCCTCACAGGTTTCCTTTGTAAGGTATGTGAAAAAAAAATGATTAATCGGCAAGTCATCCATTTCCTCGAACTGAGCAAAATGCTTGATCCCTGCCAGTGTGGCTTCAGAGAAAAGCGCTCCACAACTGATCATCTTGTACGTATTGAAGGAAAGATCTGTGATGCATTTGTACACAAACAGTTTTTCTTATCCATATTCCTAGATATGGAGGAGGCGTACGACACAACGTGGCGCTACGGAATCTTGAGAGACTAGTCAGAAATGAGCATGCATGGTACTTTGCTAAACCTAATTGAAAACTATTTGTCCAATCGTACCTTCCGGGTAAAAGTGGGCAATGTACTGTCACGTCCTTTTACACAAGAAACTGGTGTAACCAAAGGAGGCGTGCTCAGCTGCACGCTCTTTATCGTGAAAGTGATCAAGCTTCGTGCTTCATTACCACCGGCCATTCTTTATTTTGTCCATGTGGACGACATTCAAATAGTTTTTAAATCCTGTAACCTCGCAGTGTGCGAGATACAGGTACAGCATGGCTTGAACAAAGTATCAAAATGGGCAGAGAAAAATGGATTTAAAATCAATCCTAACAAACGTTCTTGTGTTCTTTTTACAAGGAAGAGAGGCCTGGTCCTGAGTCCTTGCTTAGAACTGTGTGGACAACAAATACCTATCAACAAACAGCACGAATTCCTAGCTATTATACTTGACTACAGACTCACTTTCATTCCACACATTAAATATCTGAAAGAAAGATGTTTAAAAACAATTAACCTAATGAACATTCTATCCCAGACTACATGGGGTAGCGACAGGAAGTGCTTAATGAGTATATACAAGAGCCTAATTCGGTCTCTATTGGATTATGGTGCTGTAGTATATAACTCTGCCACCCCGAGCGCGCTAAAGATGCTATATATCCTGCTCACCATCTAGGTATCCACTTAGCCACGGGCGATTTCAGAACAAGCCCGATTGAAAGCTTATATGCCGAATCGAATGAGTGGTCACTCCATCTGCAGAGATCATACCTCAGCTTTACAAATTTCCTGAAAGTGCGCTCTGATCTTGAACATCCATGTTTTAATACCGTTACCGATACGTCGCGTGCTACACTTCTGCGCAATCGTCCCTCTATAAGACAGCCCTTCTCGCTGCGTCTGAAGGATCTTAGCGATGAAATGCATGTCCCACTCCCCGAGCATTGCTTGGTGCACCTAACCAAGCTCTTACCTCCCTGGGAGTGGTAGGGGATAAAATGTGACGTATCCTTTATAAAAGTTACAAAGCACGCTCCAGAGACCGAAATCCGAATGCATTTCCTCGAACTTCAGTACAAGCACTCCTGCGCAGAGTTCTACACAGACGCTTCCAAGTCAAATGCCGGGGTGTCCTATGCAGCCGTCGGCCCATCCTTCTCGGAATCCGATGTACTGCATCCGGAAACAAGTATCTTTACGGCTGAGGCCTACGCATTACTCTCTGCTGTGAAAGAGAGAGAGAACAACTTTAGTAAAAATGCCTGCAGAGTCGGTTAGGCTCCCTCCACGCAGGGAGGACAAGGTTTTACCGCGACGCGGCCACTACGTCAGTCTCGTGCATTGTGCTCCTCGAGGTCTTGGTTCCTCGCTACTTCCGCGGATCCGAGAGGGCCGCCGCCCCCTTCCTGGGGGTGCTGCCCCCCTTCTCCTCGGTTTCGCGAGGTCGCTGCCTCTCTAGAGCTGCCGAGACCTGCTGGACGGCCTTGAGTTGTGTATCTTGGTCATAGCTCCTCGCTGCAGCCTCTAGCTGCGGCGGGATCGTCGTCTTCTCACTGGCTTCTCGTGGATTTATACTACAGTCCCAAAGGATGAGAGCCGCGGTGGCTCTCTCCTTAGCGCACAGTCTACACACGTCCCTCGCGTACACGCTCGGACACACGTGCTTAGCTAGCACCGGGGTGAGCAGGGCAGGTCTGTAATTGCCTGTATAACACTGCCTCCTCCCGGATAAGCCCCGGGTGAGGTGGCGGCATAGTCTGTCAGTTAAGTCTGTACCACTTCACTATTTCGTTGAAGGTGGTCATCTTGTCCTTGGCACTGCACCGCGACCAACACTCCGAGTCGGCCGTGCTTGCAGCTGCGCGGTTGGTTAGTCCTCGCGCGGCCGAGTTGGCCGTCTTGTTGTGGTTTACGTTCCCGCGTTCCGACACGTCACTGCCCATGTGGGCCGGAAACCACTTGATCACCACAGCGCTTTCGCGTCCGATGTCTTCGGCCTTGCGCAGTATGCGCGCAGCCTCACTACATACCCTACCCTTGGCGTAGTTCTTCACTGCCGTTCTAGAGTCACACAACACTGTAGTGCATCCGGGGTTGGAGAGGGCCAAGGCGATGGCCACCTCCTCCGCCCGGTGCGCCTCTCGAGTCCGGACGCTCGCCGCGGTCTTCGTTGCACCCGTCGATGCCCCGACTGCCACCACCGCGTATGCGTCGGTGCTCCCTCGATACTCCGCCGCGTCCACGTAGACGGCGCCTTCTTCTCTGGCGTGGAGGTCCACGAGAGCCCTGGCCCTCGCCAACCTCCGCTCCTTGTTGTGCTCGGGGTTCACGTTCCTCGGGATCGGGCAGGCCCTGAGCTTTCTGTTGATGCTATCCGGTATAGTTACGTCTTTCTGCTGCTCGCCTTCCCTTGGCTCGAGGCCAAGGTCCCGCACTATCTTTCTTCCGGTTTTCGTTTCAGAGAGACGCTCGAGTTGTGCCGTTCTCTGTGCTTCGGCTATTTCGTCCAGCGTATTGTGGACTCCCAGCGCCATGAATTTTTCGGTGCTCGTGCTCCCGAGGAGGCCGAGTGCCGCCTTATACGCCTTGCGTATGGCGGCGTCTATCTTGTTACGTTTGCTCGGCCTCCAGTTGTGGAAGGCTCGAGTTATGTACGTTATGCACGTACGTTATGTGGCTAACTGCAAAGGATTGAACGAGCCTAGTCAGGCTCTCCTCCGTCATCCCCGCTCTTCTGTTGGACACCCTCTTGATGAGTCTCATTGCCGCGGCCGCTTTGCCCGCGAGCTTGTTGACCGTTTCACCGTTGACTCGGTTTCGCTAGATGAGCAGCCCAAGCACTCGAATCTTCTCGACCTCCGGTATTACTTGTCCTCCCGCTGTCTTGGCCGTGATCTTGGGCCGCTCGTACTTGACTTCCATGTTCTTTCTTTCCTGCCCACTCCTGTCGGCGGAATCACCAGCAGTTCTGACTTGGCCGGAGAGCAAACGAGTCCAGACCCGCCCAGCTGCTCCTCGATGGCGTTGATCGCTTCTTGCAGCGTTGTCTCGATGTGTCCGTTGCTTCCTCCCGGTACTCATAGCGTAACGTCGTCGGCGTAGATGGTGTGCCGGACTCCCGCTACTCTGTCTAGCCGGTTGGCCACCCCGATCATCACGAGGTTGAAAAGAAGCGGGGAGATGACCGAGCCTTGCGGAGTTCCGCCGCTGCCCAGCTTCTTCTCTTCGAGCTGCAGGTCTCCCGCGCAGATTTCGATGGTCCGTTCCGTCAGGAAGTCTTTGATATACTGGTATGTCCTTCTGCCCATGTTTAGTCTGGATACTTGGGCCAGGATTGCCGAGTGCCTCACTTTATCGAAGGCGCTCTGCAAGTCCAGCCAGAGTATGGCTCTGTTGTCTTTGGTGCCCGTCGTATCATCGATGATCTCGTTCTTCAGTGAGATCATGGCGTCTTGCGTCCCGAGCTTCTTCCGAAACCCGATGATGGAATTTGGGTAAAGCTCCGATTCTTCCAGGTAACGCTGCCACCTGTTCATGAGAACGTGCTCGAGGACCTTTCCCACGCACGAAGTGAGCGAGATCGGCCTAAGGTTCTCTATGTTGGGCGGCTTGCCAGGCTTGGAGATGAGGATCGTCTTGGCTGCTTTCCATTGCTTGGGCAGCCTTCCTTCTTGCCAGCACTTGTTGTAGAAGTTCGTGAGCGTTTCGATGGCCGCTTCGTTGAGGTTCTTGAGCGCTCTGTTGGTCACTCGATCGGGACCTGCGGCGGACCTGCCATTGAGACCCTGCAGGGCCACTCTGACTTCCCTTGTCTGGATGTCTCGATCTAGCGTCTCGTTCTCGTTGCCTTGGTAATCCGGGTGTCTTTCCGTGGGGGTGGTTGGTAGGTACTTGGCGTCCAAGCGCCCCTTGACCTCGTGCTCCCCGTGTTCACAGATTGCCTTGTGTAGGATTCTGGCCAGGTTGTTGTGTTGGTGGCCCTTGGTCTTGGTTTCGTCGAGGAGGTGCCGCAGCATGTTCCATGTCCTGCCACTGTGCATCTGTCCGTCGGCTTCGTTGCAGGCCTCGCTCCACTGTTGGGTGCATAGCACCCTGCAGTGGACCTCGATCTGCTGTGAAGCATATAAGAAAATCAAAACTTCCAAAAGCAGCGATCTATACAGACTCGCTAAGCATTGTGAAGGCCTTGATGTCACTCTATACACACAAAAATCCCATATTTATTGAACTCTATTCTGTCTTGTGTAACGTACATATCTAACCAGCATATCATTATATGCTGCGGGCCTGGCCATAGGGGAATCAAAAATAATGTTCTGGCTGACCAGATGGCCACGTCAATTGCATCCCCTGCTCTCAATACTACCGCTTCGGTGCCTCTCACCGATCTGAAACCTTACATACGAAAAAAATTGCGAAACCACTGGCAACGCATCTAGGCCGCAGAAATAAATAACAAACTGCATGGGATAAAGCCACACTTAGGTTCTTGGCCATCCGCAACAAAATCATGGCGAACAGATGTCCTATTCTGTCGTCTCAGAATAGGACAAACATTTACCACCCATCATTTTCTACTCACTGGAAGTGAACCTCCAATCTGTGGTAGATGCCGCGAGAGGCTGACCGTCCTCCATGTGCTTCTGGAGTGTCGGGAAGCCGAAACAGAGAGAAAGAAACATTTTCCGCTTGCATTCCATCATAACGTCTCTCTACATCCGGCTCTGTTTTTTGGTAAGTAACCACTTTTTAACACCAAGGCAGTCCTCAACTTCTTAAATGATGTCGTTCCACATGTTATAAAGCCATTATATTCGTAGAGCATCCTCACTCCAGAGGATGCCGCTGCGATAATTGTTTGCATAGCACATGCCTCCAGGCCCTTGTGATTTAAGGGCTCTAAGGAGGCAGTAGTGGTCTAGCATATTTTATAACCTCATATATTTTACACATCCTATGATTCTTTTGAAATGCATCTCAATGTTCACAGTACACGTCATACGTCATAGCCATAACATTATTATGCAGATTTTACGCACTTTGGAGTGACTATTTTTAAGGCCCTTTTACAGCCACGACACACACACCTCATAGCACTCATAATTACACTGCGAACTCATTACCACGGACATGGCGCTCTTTGGCCATATTTGGCCCTTGTGCCATTAAACATCAAATATTCATTCATTCCGCGCATCGATTGATTGTTTGCTAGGGGCAGAATATTTGTTGTCTCTGGATGTACGCTAGGGTTATAAATTCACAGAAGAATAAGAATGGGCTGGATCGCATACGGAATACATTGCCAGCTACTGAGTGGAAGCTTACCATTATCATTGAAAAGTAAGTTGTACAATCAGTGCATTTTACCAGTGCTGACATATGGGGCAGAGACTTGGAGAATGACAAAGAAGTTTGAAAACAAGTTAAGGACCGCGCAAAGAGCGATGGAACGAAGGTAGCAAGGCATAACGTTAAGAGACAGAAAGAGAGTGGTTTGGATCAGAGAGCAAACGTGTATAGACGATATTCTAATTGACATCAAGAAAAAGAATGGGAGCTGGGCAGGTCATGTAATGCACCGGTTAGATAACAGCTGGACCATTACGGTTACAGAATGGGTACCAAGAGAAGGAAAACATAATCAAGGAGGACAAAAGACTAGGTGGAATGATTAAATTAGGAAATTCGCAGGTGCTAATAGGAATCGGTTGGTGCAGGACAGGGGTAATTGGAGATCGCAGGGAGAGGTCTTCGTCCTGCAGTGGACATAGAACAGGCTGCTGCTGCCGATGATGATGATGATGAAAGTGTTCTAGCTGTTCAGCATCTTGAGTTCTAGAGCACAGCTCTAAATCGCTCCTGCATCTAACATCAGCATCCCTTGGCGTAACTGAGAGAATGAGCACAGCAAAGGATGAAAGAGCAAATGTGGAGCACAGCGGGAAATGAAAGACTGCAATGGTAGGAGAGTGTGAGGAGGAAAGTGGATGAGGAGGGTGCAGAGTAACCATGAGATGGAAATCGGAGGAGAAGGGTATGGCGAAAGCACGAGAAGAATAATGTAGTGCAGCGCAAGACGTGCTCTCCAGCAACGAGCGCTACGAGATGGTCCCAGAGTAAAGCCTCATCCTCTGTTTATCAATGCCATGCGACAAGCATGTCCGCCGATCATATGGAAACAAAGTGCTGTATGAGCACAGGTCTGTCTGCGGTGGCTGCTGTGAATCACGCCCACGTGACACCCACCTGCTGTCTCAGGATATCCCGACTAGTGAGGCAGTCACGCCACACTTCACTCCATTTGCAATGTGCTGCATGAGACCGATGGCCCGCGCCAGCCAATATATCACAAAATGAAAACACGTTTAGAGTTGTGCTCAAATATTACACTAGGGAGTATCGCAATCGTATGTAAAATGTTTTTTGCACATTTTCAACCACAAGAGCAGGAATTACGGAATCAGGGTGTAGACGAGTCGTATGTAAAAATACTGAAAGATATCTATAGCGGCTCCACAGCCACCGTAGTCCTCCATAAAGAAAGTAACAAAATACCAATAAAGAAGGGCGTCAGGCAGAGACATACGATCTCTCCAACACTATTCACAGCGTTCTTACAGGAGGTATTCAGAGACCTGGATTGGAAAGAATCGGGGACAAGAGTTTATGGAGGATACCCTTATTAACTTGCGATTCGCTGATGATATTGCCTTGCTTAGTAACGAAGGGGACCAATTGCAATGCATGCTGACTGGCCTGGACCGGCAAAGTAGAAGAGTGGGTCTAAAAATTAATCTGCAGAAAATTAATGTTTAACCGTTTCGGGAAGAGAATAGCAGTTTATGATAGGTAGCGAGGCACTGGAAGTGGTAAGAGAATACGTCTATTTCGGGCAGGTAGTGACCGCGGATCCGGATAATGAGACTGAAATAATCAGAAGAATAAGAATGGGCTGGGGTGCGTTTGGCAGGCATTCTCAGATCATGAACAGCAGGTTGCCATTATCCCTCGAGAGAAAAGTGTATAACAGCTGTCTTACCAGTACTCACGTACGGGGCAGAAACCTGGAGGCTTACAAAAAGGATTCTACTTAAATTGAGGACGACGCAACAAGCTATGGAAAGAAGAATGATGGGTGTAACTTTCTGGGTGAGGGAATAAACTCGAGTTAATGACATTTTAGTTGAAATGGAGAAAAATAAATGGGCATGGGCAGGGCATGTAATGAGGAGGGAAGATAAGCAATGGTCATTAAAGGTTACGGACTGAATTGCAAGAGAAGGGAAGCGTAGCAGGGGCTGACAGAAAGTTAGTTGAGCGGATAAGATTAAGAAGTTTGCAGCGACAACATTGCCACAATTAGCACATGACCGTGGTAGTTGAAGTATGGGAGAGGCCTTTGCCCTGTAGCGGATGTAGCCAGGATGATGATGATGATGATGATGATGATGATGATGACATACGTGCTTGCACTGCCTGTCAGCGGCGCGAGACTGCACGTCAACGCCCCGCCGGTACACTAAAGCCTCTCCCTAGCCCGGCCCGTCCGTTTGGCCGCGTCGGTATCGACTTATACGGCGCGCCTTCATCTTTGCACCTCTGGGTCTAAGTGGATAATCGTCGGTGTGGACGATTGGCGCAGAGACTGCGGCTTTGCCCACAGCCACAGTGACACACCTTGCGTTTTTCATCTTACTCAACTTTGTCCTGTGCCAAGATGCTCCCCGTGAACTTTTGAGTGGCAGAGGACGTGTTCTCCCGTCTGATGCTAGTCAAGCCTTGCTGGTTCAGTGCAACATCGTTCATCGCATGACATCTGCATATGATCCGCAATCTAACTAAACGATTTAATCGCACTCTCGGTAATATGCTGTCAGTGTACACCGCATTGGACCAAACCGATTGGGACACCGCTCTCCCGTTCGTCACATATGCGTACAATACTGCTACGCACACAACCACAAGATTCTCGCCGTTCTTTCTCTTGCACGGACGCGAGCATGCATGCACGCTGGACACTATGCTTCCTTACACACCTGGCTCATCTGAATACACTCCCATTTCTGTTGTTGCCATGTACGCCGAAGATTGCAGACAATTGGCCCGTTCATTATCAACCGAGGGCCAAGGTCACCAGCAGCTAAGGCAAGACACCGACCGACCCCTCCCTACTGTTGCGACCGGTGCCTTCGTTTGGCTTTGGATTCCTCTGAGTGGTCCTGCCTTTCGTCTAAATTACTTGCCGGATATCATGGGCCCTACCGCATCCTCGCTCGGACATCTCCCGTCAATTATCATGTTCAACCTTTACCACCGTCCCAAGACTTACGTCGCCGTGGTCGACAAATCGTCCATTTGAGTCGCCTCGAGACCTGTTATGACCCTGCTATACGGCCAACGCCTTAAGTCGCCAGGATGGGCGTTATTCCCCGTATGCCGATGTAATGCAGAAGACAAGAAGACGACGAAGCAGCGAAGCAAGACGCGGTGTTGGTGGTGTATCCACGCCAGCCTAGCTTGCACTTGCCTGGATTTTTGGTCGCTTGACGCCCGCCGTTTCTTGACGCTCGCGTTGGATATTACTCGTCCTTCCTTGACGTCTACACGTCAATCAATCACGTGATAATTGCATTAGCCTCTCTACAGATGCCTGAATAAGTCCTTCCGTGTCACTTTGAGCAGACATTCAATAAACACAAACTCGTGTTTACAGTCTTTATGCACTCACACAAAGCTTCGCTACATGTCGATTCCAACTGTTTGCATCTGGTGCACTTTTTGTGCATAATTAGCTTGCTAATTATCGAAGGCTATTTAAACTACTATTTTTGAATTAACGGCACGGCTTCAAGCTTCTAAGCCCTAAAACAAGCCATAGAGTCGTTCTGTGAGTGCTATGTCCTGCGTAATTATACCTTTGCGCGCCTTACTCGTAGCGCACAGTTTCGAATAGAGCCGCGTAATTGCACGTGCAGCAACAATAGCCGTACCGAAAGTGATTCTATGGAACTAACTCCTCTCATCGTGTGACTCGGCAAAGGAAGGCCTTGAAGCCGCAAGCTGTAGGTGCTGGATCATTCTGGAATGGAAAAGTTTTTCTTTTTTAAGAACTGCAATTTCGTTGCTTTCGCGGTAATGGGTTAATTATCGGAACAGAAAATGGCGGCAAAAGTTCCATTTTTGAATTTCACACGGATACCCTAAGCTGGTGTTACGTCATTGTGACGTCATGGACTGCAAAGCACTCTTCCGCATTTTTATCGTTGAGGTTCAGTAACAGGTTTTAAAACTCCCTAGGTTCAATCCTTCGCGCTTTTAGAGTAAGATGTAGGGCCAGACAATGAAATCTTCCTTACCTCAGTAAGGAAGCCTTCATTGCAGTGAGGCTACCTTATGTCACTCTGAAAGCTTCCTTACTGAGGCGCCCTCGGTGAAGGCTTCCTTGGTACTTCCTCAGCCAAACAATGAAATCTTCCTTACCTCACTAAGGAAGCCTTCATTGCGGTGAGGCTACCTTATGTCACTCTGAAAGCTTCCTTACTGAGGGGCCCTCGGTGAAGGCTTCCTTGGTGCTTCCTCACCATAAGGTAGCTCCAAAGCTACTTTCATGCGTCCTTACGCCGCTCCTGGCCCTGAACGAGCGCTTCACCTCACTGCTTAACCACATGGCATTCGCTTGCGCATGCGCACTGTCGCCCACCTGCGGAGAAGCGCGAGCATGGTACGTTTTGCCAGGCATGTTTGTTTCAGTCACGCGTGCGGCATGAAAGCGTTGCTAGGCGTTGCACGACGCCGGCGTACCAGCGTTGCTGGAGCACATCAAGTTTTGCACCCGTAATGCGCTACTTCTTTAGGTTTAGTAAACAAAACTAGAAAAAAGCGTCCATGGTTCTCTATATTAGCTCATCAACTTAAAGATTGTGCGCGATACAACCTTTTTTATTGAATAGTGGTGTTCTGGTGTTTGCCTAAAGCTTTTAAGAGGTAATCTCGAACCCAGGCATGGCGGCAACCGCTCCTTACGTGAGGACGGGGGAAGGGCACTCTCAGAGTATGCTTGCTTCCTCCATCGGTCCTTCGCTGTAAGGAGGCCTCACGTAAGGTTAGGAAGCGCTCGAAGGAAAGGAACGTTTTATTGTTTGGGCCGTAGTCTAATTTCAGCTATAAGAAGTTAACTTGTAGGCCCGTGCAGACGGCGTCGAAATTCCTGATGTCACGTCGAGCTAGTGCGGGAACTGCCAGGCGGCTCGCCACCTTTCTGTCGTTTTCGGCGTCTTTTCTGGCTTAACGGGCTCCTTCTCGCTGCAAGAGTGGCTCTCTTGATATTCTGGAAGGGAGATTTTCTAACACAGCTGAAATTGTTTTTCTGCTCTTGCAGACTGCGAGCAGCGTGTTCACGCGTGATGGTCGCACCCTACGCATTAGAGGCGCTCTATAGGGTTGGAAACAAGCGTCTAGTAAACTACCACCAGTTTTCGCTTGCGCTACGAATATAGACAGCGTCTGTCTTCATTCTCCAATTTTCTTCTCGCGCGTTCGAGTTTTATTCTGCCGATGTGGTATATTTTCGCAAGCGCATGGGTATTTTCAAGCCATGGCGCACAAGCGCAAAATGTAAAAAGGCATGGACTGCACAAGCGCCAATTCGTTAGAGTGAGAAAATGTATAGAAGCATAAATTGATAACGCCTCTGCCTGTCCCCTAAAGTATAAAAGCGGCACACATAACCACAACTTCTGTCCGTGCTGCTATATATTCCGGGTGATGAGGCATATGTGAAATCATATTACAGACGGCTTGATTATTTTTTTTTGTCAAGGGGGGAGAGGCGGGGCAGGCATGTCCAGCGCGTTTAACGTTCGCACATTTGAGCGATGGATGGAAGTAAGCGCCGCACTGATCGATTTATTGTTTCCAGATCTTAGAAAGGCGGAAGCTTCGACGAACACGGAGCCATGGCCAAGTGGTAAGTTCTGGCACCAAGTGTAGTGCTTGTGACATTAGCGAGCTTTAGCTTGCCCGCAAGCTTCTTGCCGTTTGCGAGCATACAGTTACTGAGAGCCATATATAACGTGAGGAGGAAGGAGGAAACAACTTCATTTAATAGTAGGGGAAGGGCAAGGGGGAGCCAGGTCATGGGCAGGGGCGTAGCCAGGGGGGGGGCTTATGGGGCTTCAGCCCCCCCCGAAATTTTTTCGTGCTGTCCATGCACCGCCGACCAAAGTGACCTCCGGCGCCGGAAATCACTCTGGATTTTGTCTAGAATGTCTTTTTGACGCTCGAAAAGACATTTAACCGCGAAGATTGCAAACTCGGGCTGGATTTCGTGGCAACGCCCATACACCGGAAGTCACATCACGCCAAGCAGTTCCATCCGAGCACAAAGTTTCGAGGGCGCTTTGATGGTGAGCGGGCTCGCCGCGGCATCTCACTGAGGCCACGGAATCTGTGGAGCGCATGGATATCAATTGCGAAATTTTATGGGTATAAATCTCATAAGCTCTTGATGTGAAAGGTGCATTGACATTTCCAAAGTTGTGCTTTAGATTTTCAATTGCGGAACTTTGTGGGTTTAATGTTGTTATAAACATTTGACGCCAAATGTCTATTGACTTTTCTAAAGTCTCACATCGGAACATACAACGAGACAAGCCAAATCAACACACTAGCAGACGAGTTGACAAACAAGCAGCGAGGTCCAATGAGACGAAGCGTTCGGGTGGTTCATTTGTGCCGTCATGTCACATAAAAAAATATAAACATTTTTTTTAACCTACGCCAGAACATCCATGTCAAGACACTCAAGCCAGCCAAAGTAAATACGTTCTTATTTATTTTTTCTACTTTGACATTTATTCGTGAGGACACATTGAGCCTCTTCGATTTTTTTTTTTGTTCTCGCTAACCTAACCGCGGGCTGCCAGAGCCAACCAGAGCGCATACGTTTTTCTCGTATGGCCCCGACCACCGTGCGGTACACTTTGGTGCGCGTTCGGTTTGCTCTGGCCGAGTGGATTTTCACCGGACAGAGTTTTGGACGTTTTCTGGCTAGCAGACGAGAAAAAAAAAACAATGGTCGCTCGCCGCCATCACTGTGGGAACTCGAAGGATTGCACCGCATTCCTTGAGCGGAGCCTTTCCGGAAAGTCTTCTTTCGCCGCTGTAGGATACTGGGCAGTATGCGTATGGTTCTCAGTGGACCAAGCGTCTCATGTTTTCTTCGGTATTCCTTCCGTAGCCCCATTAGGTGCCCGAAGTAGGCATTAGATTCTGGCCAAGATACTTTCCTATGCGTTTCTTTTTCCTTTCGGTGCCTCCGCCTCACAGAAAAAAAATACATTGTTGCGGCGCAGCCAATTGTCGCATGGTGAAAGTTCGATTTTGATACTTCTTTTGCGGAAAGTAATGGGCGACGGGACGCTTCAGTTGCCGGATACGTTTATTATATTATTGCGAAAGCAATTATATGGACACTCCAGGCGCATTCCTGCCATCGCCCTCATGTTTCGTATAAAGTCCAAGGGTGATAACATCGTGACCGCGCGCTGCATGCTGTATGTGCGAGTGAAAGCGTAGGAGGGGAGGTGGAATGGGTGAGCCGACGATGGTGGCTCAGTCTTGTGTGCGCAAAGGAGAAAAGCGGGGAGCAAGCGCGCCGCCTTCCGTCGCGCGCAATACATCGGGGGGAGTGGGTGGAATGGGGGCGGAATCTAGGATTCTGTGAATCTATGATTGTGCAACATGTTTATTTGCCTTGTTTGACGCATTATATACAGTTACTTCTTTATTACAGTATTATGTACGCATTATACAGTTATTACAGTTATACGGTTATTAGACGCATTATATACAGTTAACTTATACAGTTACATACATAGACTCATTGGAGACTTATACGTATACTTAAATATCTTGTTGCGAGGTTTTGTGTATACATGCAGTGAACTTTGTTTCCAGTGACACTTTTTTGTCCATTATCAAGCAGTATTTTCGCATTTGCATATCCCATTGTATCTTTGCATTTCTAATGTACGAGGGCGAGTCAAATGAAAGTGAGCCTACCCTAACCACGCAATAATGGTTCGGTTCATTATCTGCGAGGCATGCGCGTAGGAGAACGGCATGTCTCATTTACAAAAGTGACACGCAGGTGTGAAGATAAATGTTCTTTAATGCTCTCATACACTGGGTTGAATATGGTTGCGTCACATAATGGACACTTCAAAAGTTGAACAACTCGGTGTCGCGAAGTTTTTGACAGCTGAAGGTGTTTCCAAAACAGAAATTAATCACCATATGACTGCCGTGTACGTTGAACACTGCATTTCATTGACCACTGTGAATCGTTGGAGCAAACGGTTCAAAGGACGTTGCAAAGACATTCCAAGACCGGGCCAAAACCATCGTGCAATCACCCCCCACACAATTTCAAAGGTTCATGAGCTGCTGAAACAAGAACGGAGGATAAGCATCGATGAACTGGCAGACCGTCTGAACATCAGTCACGGTTCGGTTCACGCCATAATTCATGAGCTTCTCGGCTATCGGCTCTTTGGTGCGCAATGGATCCCCAAGATTTTTATCCATCGCGAGAAGACGAAGAAGTTTCGCGCTGCCTTGACTCATCTGCTCGGGTATCACAATGAGCATGGCGACTTCTTGTTTGCAACTGTGATCGGAGACGAACCTTGGTGCCACTACTACGAGCCTGAAACACGACGGCAAAGCTTACAGCGGAAACATTCGAATTTACCACGCCCAAAGAACGTAAAGGCCATCATTTCCGCTGGAAAGGTGTTGTTGACTTTTTTTTTTCGATCGACAGGGTCCATTACTGATAGAATTTGCTAAATCTTGAGAGGCTATCAATTGTTTCCGATATTGTGAAACGCCAGAACGGTAGCGTGTGGCAACCAAGAACGAACAACGTGGAAAATTGACGAATGGGGTCATCTTGCTCCACGACAATGCCTGTCCCCACGTCGCGTATGTGGTTAATACAAAACTGGCAAAGTTCAAGTGGGAAACGCTGCAACATCCGCCATACAGCTCAGACCTGTCACCTTGCGACTTCTACATTTTGGGGCAACCGAAAAAACACCTCAAGGGAACCAGATACAGACTTTTTGAAGCAGCAACCCAAGGAGTTTTATAAGACGGGAATCACGCAACTCGTTAGTCAATAGGACAAATGTCTAAATTCTCATGAAGACTACTTTTAAATAAAGTACCCCGTTGTTGGCTCATTCATTTGACTTGCTCTCATATATCTTGCAGAACTCCTGCTTTTTATACGTGCTCTCTGTCGCGACTATAACTTCGGTGCAATTACTCACGATACACGACAAGTGACAGCTACTCCTGCGTAATACAATGGAGCAAACGACAGCGTCATTGATATTTTTCACTGGCCATTGCATATATACAAGAATGTAAGCACGTTTCTTGAATGACAAAGTTTCATTAAGATATTTGTCCTCAACTTGTTCAGTTCATTGCCTTTTAATTTTTCACATCAGCGGCATGCACTGCTTTCCTGGTTTCGAACTGATATAGTTCTAAAGTTCGTGTGATATTTTCTCTACTTAATAAATAGACAAAAAACATGGAAGCATTGACGTCAGTTATGTTGGGCACAATTTTTGGCACATACGAGTATAATATTTTATGAAAAAAATACATATTTTACTTGTATTTACAGAGCGTAGCTTTCAAGAATTCGTTTGCAGCATCTTTGGCAATGACAATGCAGTTATTATTCATGTATTTTATCCCTCGATAAATTGTTTAAGAGGAAGCTTTAGCTCGGGCCCAATCCGACGCGGCCTATTCAAATACTTCTAAAACGCAGAAACGCTTTTCTGAGATAATCCTGCTAATCGCTTTTATTGAAATTGGTTGCATTTGAGAGAGAAAGTTAAATCCTAGTGTCTGTTGGAAACAGAACTTCGATTTAGGGCCTGAATTTTGTTTAAAATATTTTGGAAAATTCGAAAGTTTGAAAAAATAGAAGCACGGCGTTTACAAACTAATAGCTATGCATGAAGAACATATATTGTGGTTCTGTAAACGGCATTTATTATAACAGTCAAAGCGGACAAGTTTGCTGTGTCAATTTGTATCTTACGTTAATTGGTTACGTTGTGTACAAGGGTTCTGCAAAAGCCGTATTTCCACGATACTAAATTTTTTTGAGATTCATGTGTAACATATTTGTTTTGTCCGCTGTAGATGTACTATTAGATGCAATTCACGGAATTGTGATATCATTTTTCATTGTTGAGGCACGGAGTTTTAAACTTGATAGTTTCGTTTGCCGAAAATTTTCAATTTTGGCCAATTTTTAATAAATAATTGACCTCCTAAATGAAAAATTTGAAGCCAGTAGTCACTAGAATTAAACTTTCTCTTTTAAATGCCACAAACCTCCTCAAATTTGCTGAAGTGGTTGCAGGTAAAAACGTGCAGCTACATATATACACACACACACACACACACACACACAGACAGATATATATATATATATATATATATATATATATATATATATATATATATATTGGGCCAGTGGCGTAGCCCCCCCCGAACAAAATTTCTGGCTACGCCACTGGTCATGGGGTGAGGCTACTCTACAGCAGCAAAGTTCGTAGCGACATCTCGCGATTATTTGTGCAATTACAATTATGTTTAAAAGTTGTTATGTAGCGTGAGTGTTCTCATCAAAGGAAAATCGCAAAGAACTGTACATTAATGATTATACCGCTAATCGTTTAAGCCAACGTTTTACACCATGGCAGATAAGTACAGTATAGTGAGTTCCTGCAGAATTTACTCTGTGTTCTCTTAGGTTGTAATCTGTATCACAAGATGGCGCTACGAGCGTTGTTAACGTATGTTAACGTAAAGTTCTCCGCGTAAAACCTTATACTCGCGGACAACTTTCTGTGGCAATCAAGGGAAAGCTACGGGGGCGGAGCTTCTGCAAATGTGTTAGCGCGTCATGTAGTCCGCCAGCGTTTGACAGTGTTTTTGTTGTTCGAAACAGACGCTGAATCGCCGCAGCTTCCACGTGCGACGGTTTCGCGTTTGCCCAGACGCGGAATGGTAAAGTCGCAAAATAAGTTAACGTTTACAATCAGTGGTGTGTTTTATCTTATATAACTGTTGCTAATAAGGTGCTCCCCCCACGTTTTCTCTTCCCCATCTTACACTAACATGCATGAAAGCACGGGACTCTTTTCAGAAGCGCACTCACTTGTGCGTGCTTTGCCTCCGTAGCCTTCTCTTCATTGCCACAGAAAATTGTCCGCAAGTATACTGCCATCAACCAAGACGTTTGGATAACACAAAGTCTGCGTTGCTATTGAATGGCTGAAACGAGCAAGTCAAACAAAAACGGGGCTCACAAAAAGATGGATAATTCAGATGATTAACAGTGGTCAAACAATGTTGCCTCTGCAGTCAATGCTTCATCACGGTAGCGGTATTTTTCCTTGGCAGCGTTTATATAATTCACCCGCCCACATTGGGGTGGGGTAGGAGAGTTAGTGGGGAGTTCAGGTGAGTGGGGAGTGAGGATGATTTGGTGGGCTGGGGGAGAGTGCTACTGTCTTCTTGTTTGAACTACGGCTGAAAAAAAAAAACGGAATGTTCGCGTGTAAGCAGACGTTGTCAATCCGCCGGGCTCAGTTTGCCCGGGAAAAAAATGAGAAAAGATAGGCTGTGGACCGTTGAGAGGATAGTAATATAAAAAGTTGAAAAAATGTTATGCAGAACCCAGGCACTGTGGGAATCATTGTAAGCGAACCTTTCTGTGCTATTTGCGTTGATTGGCGATGTTTGGCGGTGATGTTGACGGCATACGACAGTCGTGAAGTTATGTTAAATGTTACCTTGCGTACACCACGTTCGCTAGTGTACGTAGTTCACAGAACACACCGCGAGGCTTGTTTGCTGAAGACATTGTGGTGCGCCATGGTTTGCAGCCTGCGAGAAGGTTATCATTGCCTCACATAGCACAATGCATCTTCTTTGAAGCGTTGGTTTGACTGCGTGTTAACGTATTGACGCTGCGGTGCTTCAACAAACGCAACCTAGACGACGAGGCTTTGCGACTGCATGCCCTGCGTCAGACATCCGCACCAACAAACATGCACGGTGTTTATTTTTTATAGATAGCAGAAACGTGCCATATTGTACCTTACATTTAGGTATTTTCAGTTTGTCAACAACTTTACGCATGTCTAGTTGTAGCTTTTCCTTTATTATGAGGCGCCAAATTTTCCATGCTCTTTGGCGGTGCCTCTCTCGCGATACTCCCATGCATACAAGCTGCCACGAGCGAAGAGTGGCGACGTTGTTATTCACTCGTTTCGTGACGGCGTTGACTTTACCCATTCTTTGTCTCGTTTCTCGTGTTTATTCTCTAGCATTCTATCTACCTGTTCTCTGGGCTGTCGCGCGTGAACACAAAGATAAACGCTGCAATTTCTGCAATGTTCTTGTGGGGAACTCACGTGTAATTACAGCCATCCAGAGGCCATTGTGTCGACGGCAAGAGAGTTCCAGAGGGCATTGAGACACCAGCCAGCGAGCTTCATAAGACAATGTGGAGACTCCGAGGGAACCCTAATTAGAGTGGTCTCGTAGACCACTGCACGCGGTCCTGTCATGTACATTGTACACGTTCTCAACCCCCCCCCCTTCCCCCCCACCCCACCGCGTGCGAGACAGCAGCAGCAGCAGTGGGAAGTTGAAGGAAGAGGCAAAGAAATCTTCGTTTTAGTAAGGCTTTCACGTTTGAGAGTAACTAGTGCATATGGGAAAACAAGGTAACGAGCCTGAACACATACAATTTGCACATGCCACGCATGATGACGAAAGAATGATGATGATGGAGCCATTAGCACGGCACGAAGACGAACGTGTGTGACAACGATGCAGTGACAACGATGGACAGACGAAGAAGGAATGGGGACGCTGGTATCACTACGACAAAATGACGCGCCTGGAACGACCATGTCAGCATCATGACGACTGCATGACGATGGCTCAGTCAAGACAATGGTATATGATGACGACGGCAAGACGGCCATCAGGTGACAACGCTGGAGTGACGACAACGTGAAGCCGATCCTGAAGTCAAGTGTAGTGTAACGACGACGGTGTGGGGTGAATTGCAGACCAGAAATGATGATGATGACATGACGACAATAGTATGACATGCTGGAACTATGATGGCTGCATGACGATGATGGCGTGTCGACTACGTAATGACGACCACGGAATTACAAAGATGGAATTTCGACAAAGGTGCGGTGACAAAGGCATGACAGTAGTCGCATACTCACAGTGGAAACACTACGACGAAATGACGACGATCTAACGACCATGAGGGCACTACGGCGATTGTATACTGATACAGGGTTTGGGTACGGGCTAGTTCCTATTGAATTGTAAACATCACTTACAGCGCGTACTTAGACAAAGGGACCGAAAGAACGACGTAGACAATGACAACAGTTACATGACGATGATGCGATGACGATAATGGCACGAAGGCGACTGACTGATTGTCATAGAACGATGACATGACAATGGAAGAATGATGAAAGTGACATGAAGGCAAGGAGATTACGACGACAGATTGACAATGATGGTTTGTTGGTGTTGGAGATCATGTCTGCGGTTGCGTGGATCACCAGCTGCCACGGGCCGTCTCGATTATTACCATATGCGTTGTTTCTTTGCGCTATGTCTGGTACAAGCCAATCGTCCACGACTGTCTATGACAATGGTGCGATGATGACTGCGTAACGGCGAACAGAACAGAACAACTTTATTGTAGAATGAAACGCTCAATGGGTGGAGCCCCTAGACAAGGGCCCCACTGGCTTCCGCGCGCCGTCTTGCTTGTTGGATGATGGCCCTTTGGACCTCTTCCTGTGAGCTGGACAGCGCCGCCTCCCATTGTGTATGCTCCGTAATTTCTGTGTTTGTCTTTTGTGGATATGCCGTGCATGCCCATGAGATGTGGTCTAAGGTTGGCGTGGCTCCGCACCATGGGCATGTGTCCGTATATCTTTCCGGATGAATTTTATGGAGAATGTGCAGGTTGTTATATGTATAGGTTTGCAGCTTTCTCCATATAACCTGTTCTTCCTTAGTGAGATTCTTATCTGGGGGTGGTAGCTTCATTCTATTTCCTCTGTGATAGTTTAAAATTGCTGAGTAGTTCTGGTCAATCGGGATCGGGTCGTCAGAGGCTTCCTGTGAGCACCCGTGGGGTGTAGCATGCGCACGGGCTACTCTGTCAGCCTCTTCGTTTCCCCTGATTCCCTCATGACCGGGTATCCATAAAAGGTGAAATCTGGCTCGGGGTTTTATATCTTGTATAATCCTATAGGCTGCGGTGCATACTCGTCCCCTGAGGTAGCTTCTGCATGCCGCTTGAGAGTCTGATAGGATGGTTATTTGTTGTTGATTTGGTTCCGTCGCTTTGATAGCAAGGGCTATTGCGATTTCTTCTGCTTCCACGATAGTGGTGTTGTGAGTGGAGGCGCTGATGATTTCTCTGCCCATGTAGTCAGTGACAGCAGCTACCGTTCTTTTCTGCCTGCCTGGGTATCTTGCCGCGTCCACGAAGCGGGAGTTTGGTTTGTCGCCGTGCGTTTTTTCAATGTATGCAGCTCTGGCTTCTCTTCTGCCTGCATGTAGAGTTGGGTCCATATTTCTGGGTATTGGCGCCACTTTGATGCAGTTTCTGATTATTGTGGGGATGGGCTTAGTTTGGTTGTGTTTTTCAAGGAGCTCGTGATACCCGAGTCTGCCAAGGAGTTTCCTGCCCGTGGTCGTTTGTGCGAGTCTGTTTCTTTGAGTTATCAGCTGAGCTTCTGCCAGTTCCTCGAATGTATTATGAATTCCTAGAGACATGAGTTTTTCGGTTGGGGCGCACTGCGGAATTTGTAGGGCGATCTTGTACGCTTTCCTTAAGCACGAATTGATCGCATCCCTCTCTGTTTTCGTTAGCTGGTAATACGGCAAGCTGTAAATGAAGCGGCTAACCACCAGACTTCTTATGAGGCAAAGGGTGTCTGATTCCTTCATCCCCGTCCTTTTCGTGGCTACCCGCTTTATCATTCTCGCGACTTGTTGTGTTGCCGTCTTGATGAGGTTAAGCCCGTGTTGGCAGTGTTGATTTGATTGTAGCCACATGCCTAGTACCCGGATTGTGGTCTTTTCAGGTATTGCATCATTGCCAAGTCTGATTTCCAATTTAAGGGCAGGGTCCATCGGGACGTTACGATTCCCTTTGCCTTTCCAGACTCGTATTATCTCCGATTTCTCTGACGCACATTGCAGCCCTCTGGCTCGCACGTATATGTCTCGATTTCACAGGCAGCTGCTTGTAAGCGTTCTTCTTTTTCACGTAGCGACCCGGTGACACACCAGACTGTAATGTCATCCGCGTATAGGGCGTGCTGGATACCCGGGATGGCTTGTAGTTTTCTTGCGAGGCCTATCATGGCCACGTTAAATAGCGTTGGCGAGATCACTGCGCCCTGGGGAGTACCCTTGTTGGGTGCCTTGAAAGGCTCGATTTCTACTGCGCCAAATTTAATCTCAGCGGTTCGTTGGTGTAAAAAGCTGCGAACATAGTTGTATATCCGCTCTCCACAGTTTATTTCAGCCAGGCCATCGAGTATTCCTTGGTGGCTTACGTTATCAAAAGCTCCTTTTATGTCTATGGCCATGACAACGTGTTCGCTTGATTTTGGTACATTTGTCAAAACTTCTTCCTTCAACTGTAGGAGGATGTCTTGAGTTGAGAGCTTGGGTCTGAATCCAAACATAGTGTCTGGAATGATTTCATTGTCCTCCAAGTCAAACCGTCACAGATGACGCTATAGGAGTTGTTGCCGCAGCGAGCGGAACCGACGTATATTACGCGTTCAAAAAGATGAGCGTCGCGTCACACGGGCTAGAGGACGAACGATGGCGTGGTACGTAGTGCAGTTTTGAGAATAAAGCATTAGGTCAGGTTAGGCTAGGTTAGGTTGTTCTTGTAGGTTTATTTAGGTTAGACTAGGTCCACTACGCCTTTTTGGTTTAGATACGCTAGGTATCTTCGGCCATTTTTTGTCAAGTACCACCTTGGATCGATACTCCTGTAACACCACAGTGGCTATCAGGTTGTAACACCGCAGTGATACCAGGTGTTCTTTGTGCTCTTCGCGATCGAAAGCGTTGTGCCGTTTCTCCAAGGCCCGATAATTGTTGAGAAAATTTAATAACTCTATTCCAATCGCTTGTGGCGCCGCCATGCATTGCCAGCGAAACTCCTGTATCCTTGCAGTCCAAACTACCAAAACAGCAAGCAGTGAAATTGCTCTCGACACAGTGAAGGGCATAATTTTCGCGTACTTGCTTAGGCGTGCGCTATAAATCTGTGAAATTAGTATCGCCGTACCTGCTCGGGAAAGTTGCTTGTTTGTACAAATCATGATGTTAAGAGCAAGCTTTAGATCGGGGCCAACTTCGACGCCACCTATCCAAATACACGAAAAACGCAGAAAGGCCTCATGAAACAACCCGTCGACCAAGTTAAATTAAATTCGTTGCATATTAGAGCGAAAGTTCAATACGAGTGACTGCGTGAAGCTAAAGTTTGAGTTATGGCCTCAATGTTTTGTTAAATGTCGACGCTAACTATATCTCAAAAGAATAAAAGCAACATTTTTTTTTCAATCCATAACTCTGCGCCAAAAACAGACGTCTCAGTTTTGTAAACTGCACCCGTTATATCATCTAAAGCAGACATGTTGGATATTATAAGTTAAGCCTTACGTGAATTTTTTATTATGTTCACGAACGTTCAGCAAAAGCCCTACTCACATAAAAATGGTGCACTTTATAGTGATATAACATCAATTTTGTCCTCTTTAGATGTATTATAAGGTGAAGTTTATAGAATTGTGATATCGCGTTTCATTGTTGAGTTAGAGAGTTGTAAACGAGGTTTTGTTGCTTCCTGAAATATCGCGATTTTCAACATTCTTTCAAAACATTGACGGCCTACATCAAAATTCAGCTATGAATCGTCACTAGATTTTAACTTTTTTCTCTTAAGAGCAACAAACCTAATCAAGTTCCATGCGGTGGTTGCCGAGGAAAACGATTCCTCGGTTCCCATACCTTTACGAGGGGCATACTATAAAGCAATGCCCTTATTTTTCTTTCTTTACGGCATGCGAAAGGTGTTACAGATTTATTTTGACGTCAGCTTTCTCGACGTAATCGCGTTGGAGAGTAACACACTTCTTCCTGGGTCAGGAATAAGGCCGTTCTTTATAATTCACTGCATGTTTAGAAACGTTGGAGTGTTGATAGGCTCTCCTGAAACCACTTGCCTGTAGTGCTACACACCCTTGCGCAGACAGCGTCTTGCAGCCCCTGCATGTTAGCGAATTTGGAATATTATAAGCTGAACTGTCAGCTTATAATAGAACGTCTACGTATGGCTTTGAATAGCTGGTAGTCGTAAGGGACCAAGTCGGTGGGGAATTCGGTGAACATGATGCGCCCGTCCTCCATAATCACCCACATGATGTTGGGTGGGGTTGGCACAATCGACGGCCGAACTGAACAGCTGAAGAAGGCGGGTAGTTTTAATTGTACCTGAATGTGGTGCCGCGTAGGTGACGGATCACCTGAGCTCTGATAGCAAACGGATTTTTTACACTACTTCCAATTTTTACTCTCCGCTTTCTATTTTCTACATTTAGAGCAACGAGCAAGAGTTTTTGACCGTGCTTCATGGTTGTCTTAGAAGAAGAGAGATTAGCGTAATTCGTCTCGCTGTAAACAAGAACAATCAATTCAAGGAAATACTGGTTCGAGGAACAGCCAAACTTACCAGCCAGTGGTGAGGGAGTGTTGATAGGCCCTCCTGAAACCACTTGCTTGTAGTGCTACACACCCTTGCGCAGACAGCGTCTTGCAGCCCCTGCATGTTAGCGAAATGCTGACCACACAGATGTCTACGTATGGCTTTGAACAGCTGGTAGTCGGAAGGGACCAAGTCGGCGGGGAATTCGGTGAACATGATGCGCCCGTCCTCCATAATCACCCACATGATGTTGGGTGGGGTTGGCACAATCGACGGCCGACCGGGACTGGTCCCTTACGCCATTGGTGCGCGGCCCGCTTTCCAAACATCTGTCCATTTGTAAACGGACCTTCGGGATGCTGCCTGCTCGGCACACCCTGCCGCAAGTCGCGGGTTATTCTTCACAGCGCTCACGCGCCCTCCTTCCACAAAAAACATGCAGCCCAGTGTTGCCCTTGCCGGTCGCTGTATGCTGCCTGCTCGGCTACTGACGTACGCAAGAAACATGTGTTCTAGTGACCGCAAGATAGATTCGGAAGCGCAGTTTCATTATTTTATGCACCTCGTAGATAGGAGCCCTCGAGCTTCCTCTTAAGCTATTATCGATCTTTAAAGCGGATGTTGGAATTTTCAACTTCCTTCCCAGCGAGAGGTTTCTTTGCACTTGATTTCACTCCCACTGCTCTCTGCGCATGCGCTGCGTTGTAATCTAAGGCGCTGTTATCCTATTTGAGGGTTCTACGAAACGGTAAAGCTTGTCTCCGTCATGGTCTAGTGGTTTGGATATCTGGCTCTCACCCAGGAAGGCCGTGTTCGGTTGTCGCAACGTCTTTTTTTTTCGCTTATTTCTTTTGCTTATTATTATTATTATTATTATTATTATTATTATTATTATTATTATTATCATCATCTTTAGCACGCATCGACGGTGCGCCAGGTAAGGTTAGGCTAGACCGGCGGCGCGCGATACCAGATGGTCCCACTCACTACTCTCCTTCCTACCGCCGCAGACCTTGCGCCTCCGTCGCTACAGCAACGCGGCACATGGTGAGATAAAGTGCAAAAAACCTCTCCCTTCTTCCTATGCGTCGACGATAAGCCTTGTTTCAGTTGCAGATTCCGTGGCGCTCCTTTTGTCAATACTGCATCCTGACTCGCATTGGTATTGAAAAAGTACTGGCACTTTTCGTTAACATATGAGTCAGCGTTGAACCTTAGTATGATGCTCCGTGAATCTACTGCAGAATCTATTTGAGATTGTGCACAATTTAACACTGAGTCGACGTGATGACGTAAAATGTCAATAATTTGCCAATACCGTTGTATCATAAGAAGTAATGGCAGCTGCGACGTCACAATATCCACTTGTGTATGTGCAGATGCATAGACGACAGTGTCTATGTACTCATTACTGTAAGAGTTAACGCACTCTTTTGTTGAACAAACAACACTGATAGTCAGGCGGGACAACAAAAAGGGTTTTCGCACTGAAGGATGTATCTCATACCTTTCTGTTATGCTGTTCAAATGCTTGAATTTTCTCTGCTACAGTATAACCAAACCGACTCGATCACCTTTATGTTCTCGTGTTTCAGATTTGGAAAAGGACAAGTAAGTTTAAAAAATCGAGTTCCGTGTTTGATTTTCAAACGTAATCCAGAGAGAACAGTGACACATGAAATTGTTTTCCCAGGGTATTGGATGCGTAGGCAATCCGCATCTAAAGTGCGCCCCAGGAAATCTATTTCAAGTCGCTGAACAACAGAGATTAGGATCACGACTGAAATACGTTCATTGTTCCCGCTTCATTGGCAATGGCCTGAATCCATTTCAGTGGTGACTAGACCATAAGCACCACGCAGCATGATATGGATGTCTAGGCGTATACCGCAATGCTGTAGTGTATATTAGCAGCACGTTACCGTTCTATCTTTGCCCATTAGAGAGTTTTAGTTTAGGGGACGCGAGCCGCTTGCGTACGCAAGAACTAGGGGCGACGGTACTGCGCATGCGCAGACCCCTATGTCCGGGTCTGCGCATGCGCAGTACCGTGGCCCCTAGTTCTTGCGTACGCAAGCTGCTTGCATCCCCTAAACTTAAGCTCTCTAGTATCGCTGTCAGTGATTGCGCGTGTGCGTATCATCCCGCGCACGCAATAAACCATGTAGTAGAAAGGGTAACGGCAGGATGGCTAACGTTCTATTAAACTACTGAGTTCTACGGCTTCTTCGTAAACTTACCACCGTTCGAGAAATACAGGGTTGCAGAAGACACGTCAACGGCAGTAGCAACAACGCTGCTAGCGCCATCTTGTGCCGCTTTTCCCAACTACACCGCGATAGAAATTATTTTGTTACGCGGGTGTTTTCTTCGAAGGGGGAAAATAACGAAGCATGTTAGGATTACGCCGCTTCTAACTGTTCGCACCAGCAGTTATGTCGAATGTGGTTGGTAGCGGCAGAAATGGCTCTGTGTCCGCCTTAGTGAGCCACGGCATGGCACCACCGACGCGGCCACTCACGCAAACATCTCTGGCATCACGATGGGACCTATACTGCGTTGTGTTTACGGACAGCCTAAGAACGTTTTTGACTGTTCACCAACTTTTGATGTGCGGTTTCCCACACGTCAGGGTCAGATAAAGGGTGCTCCTCCCAACTTCAACGAGTCGGCTCACGTGGTTGCGCGAGAACTTGTCTACAGCGCTACCCTCGACCAGTCGGACGCCGACTCCCCAGAGAACAGGGACACGCCCTCCACCTACAACGAGATTACTAAACACTACTATCTCAGCCGTAGAACCTACTTCGTTCCTCATGCGCAGCTCAATAGAGCCAGAGCATTAACGCTCCGTCCACCACAAACGAACACGTATCCCAATCCGTCGCCCTTACATAATATCTATCCGGACACTTACACCAATGGTACTTGCCGCGATTGTGGAGAAATAGCCACGTTAGAACACATGCTCTGGCAGTGTGCCCGGTCACGCTCTATCATCGATAACAGCTCGGCCAGATTGGAGGCGATTTTCCGCAGCCCTCTTCTGGCTTACGAACTGTCCAGCAGGTCCACGTTGCGGCCGACAGGCTCGGCCTCCCGGTTCCCACGTGAGAGCGGCCCGCTTCGTGAAGACTCACGATCTGCAGGACTTCAATAAAGTATTACCATACCATACCATACCAACTTCTTACTGTCTGCGTGTTATTGGTCCAGCGAAGGCGTAAACATGAGCTGCCGAGTTGGTGGCACCACCTGGTGGCTCACAGCTCCACCAGTCAAACGCAGCGCTGTTATTGCGCTATCCAAGTGTGTTCTTCGTCGCGGCTGGTGTATATCTTCGGAAGTTGCGTAATCGCTAATACGGTGCCCTTCCAAAAGTTTTTTTTCCACAAGTAAACTCCCGGTGCACAAAAACATGTCTACAAAAGCATTGTGGTTAGACAAATCGCCACAAGCTGTCGCTAGCTACGCTGTTACTGCCGGTACCCTTTTACGGTAACCCGCTAACTGCAAGCAATTAGAAGAATGCGGACAAGATAAAACTATCTATAAATGTTTAGGCCTGTCCGCGAGCGTGTTAGCACCTGCGCCACACTCGGTTACCCGAGAGCTGTAGAGTAGCTACAACGCTGGTAGCGACATCTTGTGACGCAGACTTTAACCTGACAGCACACTAAGATAATGCTGCAGTGAGCTACCATATTCTACTTAACCGCTGGCATAAATCATTGATAGAGACGTACCCATTAATCAGCCGCAAAAAAAGTTTTCGGGCGCATCGAAGTTGCAGAAAACGTCCCTACACTTTCAAAGGGGATGCCAATAAATCATCATCATCATATCACTATTTGCGGGAAACAATTCCGCCTCCATTCCACCCTGTGAAAGTGAATATACAGCGAAGCTGTTTGCGACGTTACACAAGCACCACCACCACAAGGCGTCGCACCGTCGAGATGAATGTAGCGTTCACGCCCTTTCCGGTTGTGCTTCCATTCAGCGGTGCACGTTCGCGGCGTCCATACGCTTCGTGAACGCGTAACCCGCGTTCACGAAGTGAAACGTCACTGTAATTTTACAACGTAGCTCTTAGGCGCCTGTTCCTGCGTTGAGCCTCGACCTCCCTCAGTGCCCCTCGTCGGCGTCCCTCAGCGTAACCAAGCGAAGGAGCACAGCGAAGGATTAAAGAGCGAGCTCGGAACGCAGCAGGGGTTGAAAGACGGCGATAGCGGAAAGAGCGTGAAAAGGAAAGCGGAGGAGGAGGGTGCAGCGGAACAATGGGGCGGAAAGTGGAGGAGGATGTGGCGAACGCGGGACAAGAAAAGCGTTCTGCCGCGCAGGACGGGCTTTGCGGCCATGATCGCTACGATATGGTGCCAGAACAGCGCGTGGTCGTCTGTTAACCGATGACGCCGTCGATAAGGCATGCGATGAGCGCGTCGACCGATACCATATATGGAAACAAAGCGCTGCATGAGCGGAGGTCTGTCTGCGGCGGCTGCTGAGAATCGCGCCCACGCTTCATCCACGCACTGCCTTTCGCGATCTCCCGATTAGCGAGGCAGCCGCGCCACACTTCGCTCCGTTTGCAATGTGCCGCATGAGACAGATCGTTTGCGCCAGTGACGCTACTCGCGGCATTCTTTTCCAAATATAAACCGTGTACCTATTCGCAACTCAAATCAACATTAGGGGGCGCTGCGAAGCCTGACCCGGTCTGGCTACACTGTGCAGTATGGCGGCTTTACGGAGGTCCCCGCGTACGCTTTCCTTGGTGAAAACTTTAAGTTTGTTGCACTGCGATGTTAATTCGCGCTGTTTTGTGGGGGGAGAACGGGTAGTGGACGCCGAGCACCTCATTTTAGTCGGTACCAGTGGTACAAAGAGTAATTAAGTAGAAGTGGTCGCGCGTGTGTGCAAACCTCCGGCGTGACAGCTTACCCGCACGAGATTGTGGTGAAAATCGCCGACGCATTCCGGGACCCATCGATCGTGGAGGCAAAGTGTTCGTGCACTGCTGGATTGTCGCAAAAGTGCAAGCACATCTCGGCTGTTTCTCCTGGCACCTTATCCTGGAACATTTGGTGTAGTTGTCAGTCCCTTTAATGTTTCATCTCTACATTGCGTTTCAATGCTGTTCATATTGCAAAGATAGTAGTAAAGTGAAATGTTCATGTGCGTGCACCGTTGTAAGCAGAAGAGATCCTATTATGTGCCGAACTGCAACTTAGCTTCACCTTGTGCTGTGGCGCTTGGGGTTACCTATCACAATACATATCCTGCTTTTTTTCTTTTTTGCCGACATGGCTGTTCGTTTCCTATGGCTCATACGTTATTGTTTCACAATTTGTGCTCGAGCAACTGCGTGATATCAGTGGCGACTCAGGCAGAACTCATGAAACCAACTTTTGTTGTCTTTGTTAGTGCCCTTCTTAAAGGGGCCCTGAAACTGGCATGCCGCATAATATAGATACCACGACCATCACAAACTCTGTTCGCAGGACGATCAGACAGCCGTGTGTATTTATTGGTCTCTGTAAGTGATGTAGCTCCAGGCGCCCATCTCGCGTTTAGAGAGTGCCACACATGCCTGAACCACAAGTAGCAATGTGTAAAAAAAAGAACTTGACCAGGACCTTGATACCTTGCCATGCACCGTGTAGCTTCCAGCACACTAGCTGAGGCGAAAGGAGAAAGCAATGCATCAGTGCAATAACTACTAATTCCGCTTACAGTTCAATGATTCGAAAAATTTTTGCAGCAGGCGGTGTCCTTTTGTAGTGAGGTAACTATGATCAGTCGGAAGTGTTTCAGTGCCCCTTTAAGTGTTTGTTAAGTGCTTTAAGTGCATGTTAAACTTTTATGTCACTTACTTTCCATTTATTGATATGTTGATAGTAAGGACAGCTCTATATGCTCTCTGGAGGTCAATAATTATCATTCACTGATGTTAAGTCTGCACAAGTGTCTCCCCATGTTGTATTACCAGTGGTTTATTTATGCTTCCCAGGACAGCCATTTGCACTGTATTCAACAAACTGGGAAGAAGCATAAATTATGGTACATATACCAGCTGGGGTCATTTGAATCAAACCATTCTTTCAGAGTACTCAACTCTGGTGGCCAAACTTTTTAAATACTCATCGTATGCAGGTTTGTCACTGTTCCATGCTACTTCTCATGTTCTGTTTGGCCAGATATACCCTCATATGCTAAAAAGTGCAACAAAAATGGGCTTGAGTAAAACGTATGAGGCAAGTACAGTGAACAAAATATTGAGTGCTTGTGGTTTATTTTGTGAAAAAATACAAGTAAGGAAAGGGACAACAAACAGCCATTGAAGAATAACCACAACTCTATGCACACAGATCATAAGTGAACTGCAAATATCTCGGAATACCACAAGATGAAAACTTGCATCAGAATGCGTAGTGTAAATCAGCACTTCAATGAAGAATACAAGTTGCAAAAGAATGTGCATTGCTAATTTACAAAAAGTGTGTTGAAGTTGAAGTCTGCAGGTTTGGCCAATGCAAACAAGTGCAGCATGTAGATCACATGGCAACGACCGTGTCTGAAAAGTATGAAGTGGCTGAGTGGCATAAAAAATGCTGGATTTCGAAACAGAAGACCGCACTTACTCTCAAGGCCGCCACGCTTTGATGGAGCCAAGGTCACACGCACAAATGCCTCTATGCAATACAGGCTACTTGCAATATCGCCAGCCATGGCACGACTTCAGGTGAATCACCTAATGCCGAATATGCAAACGTGCCACTGGAACTAATCTTTTGGTGGCACAGCCACAGTTACTTTTAAAATTTCACACATCAACTGAGCAGTCTCTGCAATTATGTTGCTACATGTAGTTAGAGAACAGTTAAAAAGGTGACTCAAGAATGCAGTGGAAATATGCTTCAATTTCACCAATGTCAATGCAATTGTTTTTACACATAACTGGTGCCGTCCTGAAAGTGGATGAATTTTTGTGTAGCACGTCACACGAGCATTCAGAACATCGAATGATGGCAGGCCTGTGAATGTATTTACGTTGCTACTATTTATCGTGTTCACAAACTTCTGTGGAAAAGTACCCGATGTCACTTGGGCAGCCTTGCTTTCTGTAAGCCTTGTCCGTGAAGCCATTTCTAGTAGGAAATTTGCCACGTCTTTTTCTTCTCTTGAGTACTCTGCCATTAATGTCTGGAGGCCAGGTTGGCAAGCACATTCCTGTCACAAAACAAAAGCAAGAGTTGTAATGTCTGACATATCTGACGCGAAATGCAGCTTCTTTTTGTCATTCCAATAATGCACGTCAATGTATTAAATTCAATGTTGGAAGTAGGAAAGCCAGGCTTTTTGCATCAGTTAATTTGCACCCATCACACACCACAATCCTTTCACGAAGTTAATCCAGAAAACATGCTGCCGGCTAGGTAAAGACAGCTACCACATCACAAATATATAGAAAAAATAAATTGCCATATTTGCTATGTCCTTGTCCCTTATGTTCTTTGCAAGGCTTTGGTCCATGCTGTTAGGGGATGGGAAATCGTCCTGCAATGTCAGATAGAGTTCAGTTCAAGAAACCAGTGGTTAAGCAATGTGTGCACAAGTTGCAATTAATGTGCACCCATCTCACACCACATGCTACAATGCTTTTACGATGTAAATCCAGAAAGCATGCCACCGTCTAGGTAAAGACAGCTACCACAACACATACATATACAAAAAGAAATTACCATATTTCCTTTGTCACTTATTTGGTCCATGCTGTTGCGGTCAGGGGATGGGAGATCGTCCTGCAATGTCAGAGTTTAATCCCAAGGAATTAGTGGTGAAGCAATGTATGCACAAGTTGCAGGCAGCCAATTTACCATGGTGGTCGTGCTGACAGGTGCATGGGGGGACAACACCTTTGCTTCTAATGGGGAGGCAACAGTTTCGTTGCTTGATTCATTCTGTAATGCATTAAAAGGTGTTGACATCTATTGCATGCTTGTAGACATGGTGTATGTACCATAAGCATATAAGTGCTGCACCATGTAGTCAAATTAACTTACTCTGGCTGACCGATACACACGTCGGCGAAGTCTTGCCAGTGAAAGCTCTTTCATATGAGCATCCTTGTTCTCATCATAACATGACGTCCTTGGCAGCTTTTCAGTTGGTACTGCATTTTTTTCAGCCGCTGTCTTTGACATGCTACATCTGAAAAAAATAAATGAATTGTTTATGCTTTATTGTGCCTCAATATGGGCTGCACCCAGAATTTTTTTCTTTTTACCTCAGAAGCAA